>NW_006408993.1:72982-74459 GCF_000296735.1 Chrysochloris asiatica | reverse complement strand
TATATGGACATGTTGGAATCATCTGCCATGTATCCAGTTCTCTGTGTATTAACATCTTGGACTCATCTGCTTTGTAGCTAGAACCCTGTATACGGAAATGTTGCACTACTCTTCCATGTAGATAGCTCTCTGTATATTGACATGATGGACTCATTTGGATGCAGTTACAACTCTGTATATGGACATCGTGGACTAATCTGCCATGTAGCCAAATCTCTGTATATGAACATTTTGGACTCATCTGCCTTGTAGTTAGCGCACTAAATATACACATATTGGACTCATCTGAAAAGTAGATAACTCTCAGAATATGGACATGTTGGAATCATCTTCTATGTAGCTAGTACTCTGTATATGGACATGTTGGATTACTCTTCTATCTAGCTAGCTTCATTATATGGACAGGTTGGACTCATGTGCCATGTAGCTAGAATATTGTTCATTACTCTGCCATGTAGGTAGATTTGTGTATATGGACATTTTTGACTAGTCTGCCATGTAGCTAGCTCTCTGTACATGGATATGTTGCATTGATCTGCCATGTAGCTAACTCTTCGTACATGAACATATTGGACTTCTCTGCCATGTAGCTAGCTCACTATATATGATCATGATGGACACATCTGCCATTTAGCTAGAACTCTGTATATGGAAATGTTGCACTACTCTCCTATGTACCTAGCTCTTTGTATATGGAATTCTGGACTCATCAGACATGTAGCCAGCTCTCTGTATATGAACATGTTGGATTTATCTGCATTTTTTCAAGCCCTCTAATTATACACATGTTGGACATATTTGCCTTGTAGCTACTACCCTGAATATGGACATGTTGTAATACTCTGCCATGTAGCTAGCTCTCGGTATATGGACATTTTGGACTCGTCTGTCATGTAGCTAATGCTCTGTAAATGGATATGTTGGACTGATCAGCCATGTAGGTAGCTCTCTGTATATGAACATATTGGACTTCTCTGTCATGTAGCTATCTCTCAATATATGGACATGTTGGCGTAGTCAGTCATGTAGCCAGCGCTCTGAATATGAACATGTTGGACTCATATGCCTTGTAGCTAGTACTCTATATATACACATGTTGGACTTATCTGCCATGTAGCTAACTCTCAGTATATGAACATGTTGGACTCATATGCCATGTAGCTAGTACTCTGTATATGGACATGTTGAACTACTATACCATGTAGCTAACTCTCAGTATATGGACACTTTGGACTCATCTGCCATGTAGCTAGAACTCTGCATATGGAAATGTTGGACTATAGTGCTATGTAGCTAGCTATCTGTATATGGATATTTTGGACTCATCTGCCATGTAGTTAGCTCTCTGTACATGAATATATTGGGCTCATCTGCCATGTACCTGGAATTCTGCATATGGCAATATTGCACTATAGTGCCATGTAGCTAGCTCTCTGTATATGGACATTTTGGACTCTTTTGCCTTGTAGTTAGCTCT
>NW_006408993.1:70453-71792 GCF_000296735.1 Chrysochloris asiatica | reverse complement strand
ATGTAGCTAGCTCTCTGTATATGGATATGTTGGACTGATTTGCCATGTAGGTAGCTCTCTGTATATGAACATATTGGACTTGTATGCCTTAACTAGCTCTCTGTATATGGACATGTTGGACTCATCAGCCTGGTGGCTACTACTGTGTATATGGACATGTTGGACTACTCTGCCATGTAGCTGGCTCTCAGTATATTGACACGTTGGACTCGTCTGCCATGTAGCTAGTACCATGTATAAGGAAAAGTAGCAGTACTCTGCCAAGTAGCTAGCTCTCCGTATATGGACATGTTGGACTCATCTGCCGTTTAGCTAATACCCTGTATATGGAAATGTTGCAGTACTCTGACATATAGCTATCTCTCTGTATATGGACATTTTGAACTCATCTGCCATGTAGCTAGCTCTCTGTACATGGACATGTTGGACTGATCTGTCTTGTATGTAGCTCTCTATATATGAAGATATTGTACTTGTCTGCCATGTAGCTAGCTCTCTGTACATGGGCTTGTTGAACTCATCAGCCATGTAGGCAGCCCTCTGTGTATGGCATGTTGGGATCATCTGCCTTGTAGCTACCCCTCTAAAAATACATATGTTGGATTCATCTGCCATGAAGCAAGCTCTCAGTATATGGACATGTTGGAGTCATCTGCCATGTAGCTAGTACTCTGTATATGGACATGTTGGGCTACTCTGCCATGTAGGTAGCTCTCAGTATATGGACACATTGGACTCATCTGCCATTTAGCTAGAATTATGTAAATGGAAGTGTTGCACAACTCTGCCATGTAACTAACTCTTTGTATAAGGACATTTTGGAATCATCTGTGATGTAGCTTATTCCCTTTACATGGATATGTGGGAGTGATCTGCCAAGTAGGTAGCTCTCTGTATATGACTATATCGGCCTTGTCGGCCATGTAGCTAGCTCTCTGCGTATGGACAGGTTGGACTCATCAGCCAGGTAGCCAGCTTTCTCTGTATGAACATGTTGGACTTATCTGCCTTGTAGCAAGTCCACTTTATATACACATGTTGGACTCATCTGCCATGTAGCTAACTCTCAGTATACGGACATGTTGCAATCATCTGCCATGAAGCTAGTATTCTATATATGGACATGTTCGACTACTCTGTCATGTAGTTAGCTCTAAGTATATGGGCACTTTGGACTCATCTGCCATGTAGCTGGAACTCTGTAAATGTAAATGTTGCACTACTCTGACGTGTAGATAGCTCTTTATATATGGACACGTTGGACTCATCTGCCATGTAGGTAGAACTCTGTATATGGAATTGTTGCACTACTCTGCCATGTAGTTAGCTCTCTGTATAT
>NW_006408993.1:60863-61876 GCF_000296735.1 Chrysochloris asiatica | reverse complement strand
ATCTGCCATGTAGCTAGTACCCTGTATATGGACATGTTAGACAACTCTGCCATGTAGCTAGCATTCAGTTTATGGACACGTTGCACTCATCTGCCATGTAGCTAGTACTCTGTATATGGAAATGTTGGGCTACTCTGCAATGTAGCTTTCTCTCAGTTTATGGACATGTTGGACTCATCTGCCATGAAGTTAGATCTCTGTATGTGGAAATGTTCCATTATTCTGCCATGTAGCTAGCTCTCTATATATGGATATTTTGGACTCATCTGCCAAGTAAATAGCTCTCTATGCATGGTTATGATGGACTGATCTGCTATGTAGGTAGCTCTCTGTATAGGAACATATTAGACTTGTCTTCCATGTAGCTAGTTTTCTGTATATTGATATGTTGGACTCATCAGCAGAATGAAACAATGTCCGATCCTGGGTCAACCTTACTACCGCCGCAACACTTGACACCATTAATGATGTCACCTTTCTGATCCATCCCGTTGGGGGTCTTCCTATTTTTCTATGACCCTGCACCTTACCCAGCATGGATATGTTGGACTGATCTGCCATGTAGGTAGCTCTCTGTATATTAACATATTGGAATTGTCTGCCATGCAGCTAGTACTTTGTATGTGGACATGTTGGATTACTCTGCTGTGTAGCTAGATCTTAGTATATGAACACGTTGAACTCATCTGCCTTGTAGCTAGCACTCTGTATATGGAAATGTTGGACTACTCTGCCATGTAGCTAACTCCCAGAATACGGTCATGATGGACTCATCTGTTATGTAGCTAGAACAGTGTATATGGAAATATTGCACTACTCTGCCATGTACCTAGCTCTCTGTATACAGACATTTTGGACTCATCTGCCATGTATGTAGCTCTCTGTGCATGGATATGTTGGACTGAACTGTCATGTAGGTAGCTCTCTGTATATGAACGCATAGGACTTGTCTGCCATGCAGTTAGCTCTCTGAATATGTACATGTTGGACTCATCAGCCATGTAGCCAGCTCT
>NW_006408993.1:53509-58358 GCF_000296735.1 Chrysochloris asiatica | reverse complement strand
GACATGTTGAACTCATCTGCCATGAAGCTAGAACTCTGTATGTGGAAATGTTGCATTACTCTGCCATATAGCTAGCTCCCTGTATATGGATATTTTGTGACTCTTGTGCCAAGTAAATAGCTCTCTATGCATGGATATGATGGACTCATCTGCCATGAAGCTAGCTCTCTGTATAGGAACATATTGGACTTGTCTTCTATGTAGCTAGTTTTCTATATATTGATATGTTGGACTCATCAGCAGAAAGAAACAGTGTCCGATCCTGGGTCAACCTCACTATCGCCGCCACACTTGATGCCATTAATGATGTCACCTGGCTGATCCATCTCGTTGGGGATCTTCCTCTTTTTCTATGACCCTCCACCTTACCCAGCATGGATATGTTGGACTGATCTGCCATGTAGGTAGCTCTTTGTATATTAACATATTGGAATTGTCTGCCATGCAGCTAGCTCTCTGTATATTTATATGTTGGACTCGTCTGCCATGTAGCCAGCTATCTCTGTATGAATACATTGAACTCTTCTGCCTTGAGCTAGTCCTCTATACATACATACGTTGGGCTCATCTGCCATGTTGATAACTCTCAGTATATGGACATCTTGGATTCATCTGCCATGTAGCTAACTCTCAGAATATGGAAATGTTGGACTCATCTGCCATGTAGCTAGCTCTCTGCATATGGACATTTTGTATTTGTCTGCCATATAGCCAGTTCTCTCTGTTTGAACATGTTGGACTGATCTGTCTTGTAGCTAGTCCTCTCTCTATATACATATTGGATTCATCTGCCATGTAGCTAACTCTCAATATATGGACATTTTGGACTCATCTGACATATAGTTAACTCTCAGTATATGGACATGTAGGAGTCATCTGACATGCAGCTAACTCTCAGTATATCGAGATGTTGGACTCATCTGCCATGTAGCTAGTACTTTGTATATGGACATGCTGGACTACTCTGCCATGTAGCTAGATCTCAGTATATGGACACGTTGGACTCAGCTGCCTTGTAGCTAGTGCTCTGTATATGGAAATGTTGTACTATTCTGCCATGTAGCTAACTCCCAGAATATGGTCATGTTGGACTCATCTGTCATGTAGCTAGAACAGTGTATATGGAAATGTTGCACTACTCTGCCATGTAGCTAGCTCTCTGGATACGGACATTTTGGACTCATCTGCCATGTAGCTAGCTTTCTGTGCATGGATATTTTGGACTGATCTGCCATGTAGGTAGCTCTCTGTATATGAACATATTGGACTTGTCTGCCATGTAGCTAGCACTCTGTATATGGACATGTTGGAGTCATCAGCCCTGTACCCATCTCTCTCTATGAACACATTAGACTCATCTGCCATGTACCTAGACCTCACTATATATATACACATGTGGGACTCATCTGCCATGTGACTAACTCTCAGTATATGGACTAGTTGGACTCATCAGCCATGCAGCTACTACTCTGTATATGGACATGTTAGAATACTCTGCCATGTAGCTAGCTCTCAGTTTATGGACATGTTGGACTCATCTGCGATGTAACTTGTTCTCATTTTATGGACATGTTGTGCTCATCTTCCATGTAGCTATCTCTCAGTTTATGGACATATAGGAATCATCTGACATGTAGCTAACTCTCGGTATATAGACATGTTGGACTCATCTGCTATGTAGCTTGTAATTTCTAAGGACTGATCTGCCATATAGTTAGCTCTGTGTTTATGAATATATAGGTCTTCTCTGCCATGCAGTTAGCTCTCTGAATATGTACATGTTGGACTCATCAGCCACTTAGCCAGCTCTCTTTGTATGAATATGTTGGACTAATCTGCATTGTAGCTAGTCCTCTCTATACATATGTTGGACTCTTCTGCCATGTACCTAGCTCTCAGCATATGGACAGGTTTGTCTCATTTGCCATATAGCAAGAACTCTGTATATTGAAATGAAGCACTACTCTGCCATGTAGCTAGCTCTCTGTATATGGATATTTTGGACTCGTCTGCCATGTAGCTAGCTTTCTGTACATGGATCTGTTGGACTAATCTTCCATTAACGTAGCTCCTTGTATACGAACATATTGGACTTGTCTGCCTTGTAGCTAGCTCTCTGTATATGGACATGTTGGACTCATCAGCCCTGTACCCATCTGTCTCTATGAACACGTTAGACTCATCTGCCATGTACCTAGTCCTCTTTATATATACACATGTCGGACTCATCTGCCATGTGGCTATCTCTCTGTATATTGACATGTTGGACTCATCTGCCATGTAGCTACTACTCTATATATGGACATGTTAGACTATTCTGCCATGTAGCTAGCTCTCAGTTTATGGACATGATGGACTCATCTGCTATGAAGCTAGAACTTTGTATGTGGAAATGTTGCATTTCTCTGCCATGTAGCTAGCTCTCTGTATATGGATATTTTGGACTCGTCTGCCAAGTAAATAGCTCTCTATGCATGGATATGATGGACTGATCTGCCATGTAAGTAGCTTACTGTGTATGAACATATTGAACTTGTTCCATGTAGCTAGTTTGCTGTATATTGATATGTTGGACTTATAAGCAGAATGAAACAATGTGCGATTTGGGTCAATCTCACTACCGTCGCCACATTTGATGCCATTAAAGATGTCACCTGGTTGATCCATCTCATTGGGGGTCTTCCTCTTTTTCTATGATCCTCCACCTTACCCAGCATGGATATGTTGGACTGATCTGCCATGTAGGTAGCTCTCTATATATTAACATATTGTAATTGACTGCCATGCAGTTAGCTCTCTGTATATTTACATCTTGGACTCATCTGCCATGTAGCCAGCTCTCTCTGTAAGAATACGTTGGACTCTTCTGCCTTGAGGTAGTTCTCTATACATACAAATGTTGGGTTCATCTGCCATGTTGCTAACTCTCAGTATATGGACATGTTGGATTCATCTGCCATGTAGCTAACTCTCAGAATATACTAACGTTGGGCTCATCTGCCATGTAGCGAGTTCTCTGTATGTGGACATTTTGGATTCGTCTGCCATGTAGCCAGCTCTCTCTGTATGAATACATTGGACTCTTTTGCCTTGAGGTAGTCCTGTATATATACACATGATGGGCTCATCTGCCATGTTGCTAACTCTCAGAATATGGAAACGTTGGACTCATCTGCCATGTAGCTAGCTCTCTGTATATGGACATTTTGGATTCATCTGCCATGTAGCCAGCTCTCTCTGTTTGAACATGTTGGACTCATCTGTCTTGTAGCTGGTAAACTATATATACACATCTTGGACTCATCTGCCATGTAGCTAACTCTCAGTATATGGACATGTTCAACTTATCTGCCATGTAGCTACTACTCTGTATATGGACATATTAGACTACTCTGCCATGTAGTCAGCTCTCAGTTTATTTAGAGGCCAACCTACACGGCAGATAAGTACAACATGTTCATACACAGAGAGCCTGTTATATGGCTTAAGAGTCTAACATGTCTATATACTGAGAGCTATCTAAATGGCAGATGAATCCAACATGTGTATATCTAGAGGGCTATCTACAAGGCAGATGAATGCAACAAGTTCATACACAGAGAGCTTGTTGCATGGCTGATGAGTCCAACATGTCCATATACGGAGAGCTAGCTACATGGCAGACACCTCAAATGTCTTCATATATACAGAGCTACCTACATGACTAATCATTCCAACATATCCATGTACAGAGAGCTACATGACAGACTAGGCCAATATGTCCATATACAGAGAGCTGGATACATGCCAGAGTAGTGCAATATTTCCATATACTGGGTACTACCTACATAACAGATGAGTCCAATGTGTCCATATACAGAAAGCTAGCTACATGGCAGAGTAGTGTAACATTTCCATATACAGGGATCTAGCTACATGGACTATGAGTCCAACGTGTCCATATACTGAGAGATAGCTACATGGCATATGAATCCAACATGTGTATATTTAGAGGGCTATCTACAAGGCAGATAAATTCAACATGTTCATACAGAGAGAGCTGGCTACATGACTGATGAGTCCTAATATGTCCATATACAGAGAGCTAGCTACATGGCAGACTAGTCCAATGTGTTCACATACAGAGAGCTACCTACTTGGCAGATCAGTCCAACATATCCATGTATAGAGAGCTGTCTTAATGGCAGACGAGTCCAAAATGTACATATACAGAGAGCTAGCTACATGGCAGAATAGTGCAACATTTCCATATACAGTGTTCTTGCTACATGGCAGAGGAGTCCAACGAGTCCATGTACTGAAAGCTAGCTACATGGCAGAGTAGTCCAATATATCCATATACAGAGTACTAACTACGTGGCAGAGGAGTCCAACATGAGCATATACTGAGAGTTAGCTACATGGCAGATGAGTCCAACATGTGCATATTCAGAGGGCTTGCTCTAAGGTAGATGAGTCCTATATTTTCATACACAGAGAACTAGCTACATGGCAGAGTAGTGCAACATTTCCGTATACAGAGTTCTAGCTATATGGAAGATGAGTCCAACGTGTCCATGTACAGAAAGCTAGCAGTATGGCAGAGTAGTGTAACATTTCCATATACAGAGTTCTACCTACATGGAAGATGAATCCAACGTGTCCATATACTGAGAGTTAGCTACATGGCAGAGTAGTGTAACATTTCCATATACAGAGTTCTAGCTACATGGCAGATGAGTCAAACGTGTCCATAAACTGAGAGCTTGCTACTTTCCAGATGAATCCAACTTGTGTATATTTAGAGGGCTGGCTAGAAGGCAGATGAATTCAACATGTTTATATACAGAGAGGAGCTCTGGTAGCGTAG
>NW_006408993.1:45288-53399 GCF_000296735.1 Chrysochloris asiatica | reverse complement strand
ACGGCACTCAACACAACATATACAGAGAGAGCTGTCTACATGGCTGATGAGTCCAACATGTCCATGTAATGATAGTTAGCTACATGGCAGAAAAATCCAATACGTTCATATACAGAGAGCAACCTACATGGAAGATCAGTCCAAGATATCCATGTACAGAGAGATAACTACATGGCTGAAGAATCCAAAATGTACAAATGCAGAGAGCTAACTTCATGGCAGAGTTGAGCAACATTTCCATATACAGAGTTCTACCTACATGGCAGATGAGTCCAACGTGTCCATATACTGAGAGGTAGCTACATGGCAGAGTAGTACATGTGCATATACACAGTACTATCTACATGGCAGATGAGTCCCACATATACTGAAAGTTTGCTACATGGCAGATGAGTCAAACATGTGTATATTTAGAGGGCTCAATACAAGGCTGATGAGACCAACATGTTCATACACAGAGTTCTGACTACATTGTAGATGACTCCAACATGTCCATATACTGATTGTTAGCTATGTGGAAGATGAGTCCAATATATGTTTATTTAGAGGGCTAGCTACATGGCAGACAAGTCCAATATCGTCATATACAGAGAGCTACCTACTTAGCAGATCAGTCCAACATAGCCATGCAAAGAGAGTTAGCTACATGGCAGATGACTCTAAAATGTCCATATACAGAGACCTAGCTACATTGCAGGGTAGTGCAACATTTCCATATACAGAGTTCTAGCTACATGGCAGACGAGTCCAAAGTGTCAATATACTAAGTGCAAGCTACAAGGCAGATAGTTCCAACATGTTCATAAAGAGAGTGTTTGCTGCATGGCTGATGACTGCAACATGTCCATTTACAGAGAGCTAGTTTCATGGCCGACAATTGCAATATCTTCAAATATAAAGTGCTACCTACTTTGCAAATTACTCCAACATATCGTTTTACAGATAGCAAGCTCCATGGAAGACCGGTCCAAAATGTCCATATGCAGAGAGTTAGCTACATGGCAGAGGAGTGCAACATTTCTATACAAAGAGTTTTAGCTACATGACAGAGTAGTCCAACGCGTGCATATACTGAGAGCTAGATACATGGCACAGTAATCCAACATGTCCTTATACAGAGTTCTGACTACATTATAGATGACTCCAATATGTCCATATACTGATTGTTAGCTACATGGCACCTGATTCCAACATGTTCATACACAAGGCTGATGAATCCAACATGTCCATACACAGAAAGCTAGATACATGGCAGACAAGATCAATATTTTCATATATACAGAGCTACCTACATGACTGATCATTCCAACATATCCATATACAGAGATCTAGCTACATAACAGACGAAGCAAATATGTCCATATACAGAGAGCTGGATACATGGCAGAGTAGTGAACATTTCCATATACAGGGTACTAGCTTCAGGACAGATGAGTCTAACTTGTCCATATAGAAAGAGCTAGCTACATGGCAGATAAATGCAATGTGTCCTTATACTGAGAGCTAGCTACATGGCAGAGTAGTCCAGCATGTCCATATACAGACTATTAGCTACATGGCAGATGAGCCAAACGTGTCCATATGCTGAGAGCCAGCTACATGGCATATGAATCCAACCTTTGTATATTTAGAGGGCTAGCTACAAGACAGATGAGTCCAACAAGTTCATACACTGAGAGCTGAGTACATAGCTGATGAGTCGCACATGTCCATATACAGAGAACTAGCTACATGGCAGAATACTGCAATATTTCCATATACAGATTTCTAGGTACATGGCAGATGAGTACAACGTGTCCATATACTGAGAGCTAGCTACATGGCAGAGTTGTCCAGCATGTCTATATAAAGAGAACTAGCTACACAGCAGATGAGTCCAATATGTCCATAAACTGACAGTTAGCTCCATGGTAGATGAGTCCTACATGTGTATATTTAGAGGGCTCGATACAAGGCACATTAGACCAACATGTTCTTACAGAGAAATCTGGCTATCTGGCTTATGAGTCTAACGTGTCCATATACTGACAGCTAGCTACATAGCAGACAAGTCCAATATCTTCATATACAGAGAGCTACCTACATGGTACATCAGTCCAACATATCCAAGAACAGAGCGCTAGCTACATGGCAGACGAGTCCAAAATGTCAGTATAAAGAGAGAAAGCTATATGGCAGAGTCGTCCAACATTTCCATAGAGCTACATAGCAGATGAGTCCAACGTGTCCATATACTGAGAGTTAACTACATGGCAGAGTAGTCCAACATGTCCATATACAGAGTTCTAGATACATGGCACATGGGTCCAACGTGTCCATATACAGAGAGCTAGCTACATTGCAGAGTCACACACCATTTCCATATACAGATTTCTAGCTACATGGCAGAGGAGCCCAATGTGTCCATATACTTAAAGATAGCTACTTGGCAGAGTAATCCAACATGTCCATAATCAGAGTTCTATCTACATGGCAGGTGAGTCAAATGTGTCCATACACTGAGAGTTAGCTATATGCCAGAGTAGTCCAACATGTCCATATACAGAGTACTAATTACATGGCAGAGAAGTCCAACATGTGTATACTTAGAGGGCTAAATACATGGCAGCCAAGTCCAATATCTTCATATACAGAGAGATACCGACATAGCAGATCAGTCCAACATATCCACGTAGAGAGAGCTAGCTACATGGCAGACGAGTTCAAAATGTTCATGTACAGAGAGCTAGCATTATGACAGACTAGTGCAAAATGACAATATACAGAGTTCTAGCTACATGGCAGATGAATCCAACGTGTCCATATACTGAGAGCTAGCCATATGGCCGAGTAGTCCAACATGTCCATATACAGAGTTCTAGCTATATGGCAAATGAATCCAATGTGTCCACATACAGAGAGCTAGCTACATTGCAGTGGCCGAGTAGTCCAACATGTCCATATACAGAGTTCTATCTACATGGCAGATGAGTCCAACCTGTCCATATACTAAGTGTTAGCGATATGACGTAGTAGTCCAACATGTCTATGTACAGAGTACTAGCTACATGGCAGATGAGTCCAACATGTCCATATACTGAGAGCTAGCTACATTGCAGACAAGTCCAATATATTCATATACAGAGAGCTACCTACATGGCCAATCAGTCCAACATATCCATCCACAGAGATTTATCTACATGGCAGACGAGTGCTAAATGTCCATACACAGAGAGCTAGCCACATGTCAGAGTAGTTCAACATTTTCATATACAGAATTCTAGCTACATGGCAGATGAATCCAAAGTGTCCATATTCTGAGAGCTAGCTACATGGCAGAGAAGTCCAACATTTTCATATACACAGTACTAGCTACATGGCAGATGAGTCCAACATGTCCATATAATGAGAGATAGCTAAATGGTACATGAGTCCAACATGTGTATATATAGAGGACTAGCTACAAGGCAAATGAGTCCAACATGTTCATACAGAGAGAGCTGGCTACATGGCTGATGAGTCCAACATGCCCAGATACAGAGAGCTATCTACATGGCAGACAAGTTCAATATGTTCATATAAAGACAGCTACCTATATGTCATATCAGTCCATCATATCGTTGCAAAGAGAGCTAGGTACATGGCAGACAAGTTCAACATGTCCATATAGTGAGAGTTAGCTACATGGAAGATGAGTCCATCATGTGTATATATAGAGATCTAGCTACAGGGCAGATGAGTCAAAAGTGTCCATATACTGAGTGCTAGCTACATTGCAGAGAAGTCCAACATTCCCATATACAGAGTACTAGCTATATGGCAGATGAGTCCAATGTGTTCATAAACAGATAGCTTACTACATGGCAGAGTAGTACAACATGTCCATATAGAGTACTAGCTACAAGGCAGATGAGCTCAACATGTCCATACACTGAGAGTTAGCTACATGGGAGATGTGTCCAACATGTGTATGTATAGAGGACTAGCTACAAGATAGATGAGTATAATGTGTTCATACAGAGAGAGCTCACTACATGGCTGATGAGTATAACATGTCCAAAAACAGAAAGCTAGCTACATGGTAGACAAGTCCAAAATGTCCATATACAGATAGGTAGCTACATGACAGATGACTCCAACGTGTCCTTATTATACTGATATCTAACTACATGGCAGAGTCTCCTAACATTTCCATTTACAGAGTACAAGCTACATGGTAGATGAGTCTAACATGTCCATATACTGAAAGCTAGCTACAATGCAGACAAGTACAATATATTCATATACAGAGAGCTGCCAACATGGCAAATCAGTCCAACATATACATGCACAGAGAGCTATCTACATGGCAGAGGAGTCCAAAATGTCCATATACAGAGAGATAGCCACATGTCAGAGTAGTTCAACATTTCGATATACAGAGTTCTAGCTACATGGCACATGAATTCAAAGGGTCCATATTCTGAGAGCTAGCTACATGGCAGAGAAAACAACATTTTCATATACAGAGTACTAGCTACATGGCAGATGAGTCCAACATGTGTATATATACAGGACTAACTACAAGACAGATGAGTCCAACATGTCCATATACAGAGAGCTAGATATATAGCAGACAAGTCCAATATGTTCATATAAAGAGAGCTACCTATATATCAGATCAGTCCAACATATCCTTGCACAGATAGCTAGGTACATGGCAGACTAGTCCAACATGTCCATATACTGAGAATTAGCTCCATGGCAGATGAGTCCAACATGTGTATATATAGAGATCTAGCTACAAGGCAGATGAGTCCAACATGTTCATACAGAAAGAGCTGGCTACATGGCTGGTGAATCTAACATGTCCATATATAGAGAGCTAGCTATATGGCAGACAAGTCCAATATATTCATATACAGAGAGATACCTATATGTCCGATCAGTCCAACATATCCATGCGTAGAGAGTTAGCTATATGTCAGATGAGTCCAAAATGTCCATATACAGAGAGCTAACTACATGGCAGAGTAGTGCAACATTTCCATATACAGAGTTCTAGCTACTTGGCAGGTGAGACAAACGTGTCTATATATTGAGATCCAGCTACATGGCAGAGCAGTCCAAAATTTCCATATACAGAGAACTAGCTACATGGAAGATGAGTCCAACATGTCCATATACAGAGAGCTAGCTACATGACAGACAAGTCCAAAATGTCCAGATACAGAGAGCTAGCTACATGGCAGATGATTCCAACGTGTCCATATACTGACAGCTAACTGCATGGCAGAGTTGTCCCACATTTCCATATACAGAGTACTAGCTACATGGCAGATGAGTCCATCATGTGTATCTATAGAGGACTAGCTACAAGACAGATGAGTCCAACATGTTCATACAGAGAGAACTGGCTATATGGCTGATTAGTCCATTATGTCCATATACAGAGAGCTAGCTACATGGCAGAGTAGTGCAACAATTTCATATACAGGGTTCTAGCTACATATCAGGTGAGTCAAACGTGTCCATATTCTGAGATCTAGCTACATGCCTGAGTTTTCCAACATGTCCTTATACAGAGTACTAGCTACATGGTAGATGAATCCAACATGTCCTTATAATAAGAGTTAGCTACCTGGCAGATGAGTCCAACATGTGTATATATAGAGGACTAGCTACAAGGGAGATGAGTCCAAAATGTTCATACAAAGAAAGTTGGCTACAAGGCAGATGAGTCCAACATGTTCATATGCAGAGAGCTACCAACATGGCAGATCAGTCCAACATATTCATGCGTAGAGAGGTAGCTACATGATAGATGAGTCCAAAATGACCATATACAAAGAGTTATCTAAACGGCAGATTAGTGCAACATTTACATATATAGAGTTCTAGCTACATGGCAAATGAGTCCATTGTGTCCAGATACTGAGAGCTAGCTGCATGGTAGACAAGTCCAATATGTTCATATACAGAGAGCTAACTTAATGGCAGATCAGTACAACATATCCATGCACAGATAGCTAGCTACATGGCAGATGAGTCCAAAATGGCCATATATAGAGCTAGCTGCATGACAAAGTAGTGCAACATTTCCATATACGGAGCTCTAGCTACATGGCAAATGAGTCCAACGTGTCCATATACTGAGAGCTAGCTACATGGCAGTGTAGTTCAACAAGTCAATATACAGAATACTAGCTACATGGCAGATGAGTACATGTCCATATACTGAGGGTTACCTACCTGGCAGATGACCCAACATTTTTATATTTAGAGGGCTACCTACAAGGCAGATGAGTCCAATCTGTTCATACACAGAGAGAAGGATACATGGCTGATGAGTCCAACATGTCCATATACTGAAAACTAGCTACATGGCAGAGAAGTCCAATACGTTCATAAACAGAGAACTAGGTACATGGCAAACGAGTCCAAAATGTCCATATACAGAGAGCTAGCTACATTTCAGATGAGTTCAACCTGTCCATATACTGAGGTTAGCTTCATGGCAGATAAGTCCAAAATGTGTATATATAGAGGACTAGCTACAATGCAGAAGAGTCCAACATGTTCATACAGAGAGAGCTGGCTTCATGGCTCATGAGTCCAACATGTCCATATACAGAGAGCTAGCTACAGGGCAGACAAATCCAATATGTTCATATACAGGGAGCTACTTACATGGCAGATCAGTCCAACACATCCCTGCACAGAGAGCTAGCTACATGGCAGATGAGTCCAAAATGTCCATAACCAGAGAGCTAGCTACATGGCTAGTAGTGCAACATTTCCATATACAGATTTCTCGCTACATGGCAGATGAGTCCAATATGTCCATATACAGAGTACTAGCTACATGGCAGATGAGTTCAACATGTGCATATTCAGAATACTAGCTACATGGCAGATGAGTTCAACATGTGCATATACAGTATAATAGCTACATGGCAGCTGTGTCCAACATGTGTATATATAGATGACTAGCTACAAGGTAGATGAGTTCAACATGTTCATAAAGAGATAGATGGGTATAGGGCTGAGGATTACAACATGTCCACGTACAGAGAGCTAGCTACATGGCAGACAAGTCCAATATGTTCATATACAGAGATCTAACTACATGACAGATCAATCCAAAATATCCATGCACAGAGTGCTAGCTACTTGGCAGATAGTTCAAAATGTCCATATACAGAGAGCTAGCTACATGACAGACAAGTCAAATATGTTCATACACAGAGATATAACTACATGACAGATCAGCCTAAAATGTCAATATGCATAAAGCTAGTTAAATGGCTGAGTAGTGCAACATTTCCACATACAGAGTGCTAGCTACATGGCAGATGAGTCCAATGTCTTCATATACTGAGAGCTAGCTACATGGCAGAGTAGTTCAACATTTCCATATTCAGAATACTCTCTACATGGCAGATGAGTCCAACATGTCTATATATAGAGGACTAGCTAAAAGGCAGATGAGTCTAACATGTTCATACTCAGAAAGCTTGTTACATGGCTGATGAGTCCACTATGTCCATATAGAGAAAGCAAGCTACACGACAGACAAGTCCAATATGTTCATATATAGTGAGCTATCTACATGGCAGTTCAGTCCAACATATGCATGCACAGAGAGCTAGCTACATGGCAGATGAGTCCAAAATGTCCATATAGAGAGCTAGATAAAAGGCAGAGTAGCGCAACATTTATTTATACAGAGTTCTAGATACATGACAAATGAATCCAATGTGCCCATATACTGAGAGCTGGATGCATGGCAGAGTAGTGCAACGTGTCTATATGCATTGTACTAGCTACAAGGTAGATAAGTCCAATGTGTCCATATAATGAGAGTTAGGTACATGGCTGATGAGTCCAACATGTGCATATACTACATGTCAGGTGAGTCCAACATGTCCATATACTTAGAGTTACTACATGGCAGATGAGTCCAACATGTTTATATATAGAGCCTTAGTGACAAGGCACCAGGAATTGGAATAAAAATTGAAATCTTTCAAGAAAGTGAAGCAGCACAGGAGGCACTCACTCATCACTGCCAAGAAAATGGAAGACAACTATCTCGCCGACTGATTGGAACAGATCAATATTTATGCCCATTCCAAAGAGAGGTGACCCAA
>NW_006408993.1:36728-44408 GCF_000296735.1 Chrysochloris asiatica | reverse complement strand
TGTGTTTTCAATAGCCTCATATGGATGCGAAAGCTGGACAGTGAATAAGGAAGATCATATAAGAATTGATGCCGTTGAGTTGTGGTGTTGGAGGAGAATGCTGAAAGTGCCATGGACTGCCAAAGAACCAATAGATCTGTTTTGGAAGAAGTGCAGCCAAAGTGCTCCTTAGAGGCCAAGATGGCTAAGCTTCGTCTCTCATACTTTAAACATATTGTCCGAAGGAAACAGTCGCTGGAGAAGGATGTCATGGTAGGTATGGTGAAGGGTCAGAGAAAAAGAGGAAGACCCCTAACGAGATGGATTGGCCAGGTGGCATCATTGATGGACTCAAGTGTGGCAGCGGTAGTGAGGTTGACCCAGGATCAGATATTTTTCGTTTTGCTGTGCTGAGGGTTGCTATGAGTTGGTTCCGAGTCGATGGCACCTGACAACAACAACAACAACAATCGACAAGGCAGATGAGTCCAATGCATTGATACAGAGAGCTGGCTACATGGTTGATGAGTCCAACATGTCCATATACAGAGAGCTAACTTCACGGCAGACAAGTCCAATATGTTCAAAGACAGGGAGCTACCTACATGGCAGATCAGTCCAACATATCCATGCACAGAGAGCTAGATAAATGGCAGAGTAGTGCAACATTTCTATATACAGAGTCATATATACATAGCAAATGAGTCCAACATGCCCATATACTGAGAGCTGGATACATGGCATAGTAGTCCAATATGTACATATACAATGTAATAGCAACATGGCAGATCAGTCAAACATATCCATGCACAGAGAGCTAGTTTATGGCAGATGAGTCCAAAATGTCTATATACAGAGAATTAGCTACATGGCAGAGTAGTGCAACATTACCATATACAGAGTTCTAGATACATGGCAGATGAGTCCAACGTGTCCATATACTGAGACCTAGCTACATGGCAGAGTAGCCCAACATTTACATATACAGAGTAATACCTACATGGCAGATGAGACCAATATGTCCGTATACTGATAGGTAGCTACACGGAAGATGAGTCCAACCTGTGTATATATAGAGGACTAGCTATAAGGCAGATGAGTTCAACAGGTGCATATAGAGTATACTAGCTACATGGCAGACGAGACCAACATGTGTGTATATAGAGGACTAGCCACAAAGCAGATTAGATCAACATGTTCATAGAGAGAGAGATGTCTATATGGCTGATGACACAAACATGTCCATGTACAGAGAGCTAGCTACATGGCAGACAAGTCCAATATGTTCATATACAGAGAAATACCTACATGACAGATTAGTCCAAAATATCCATGGCAGAATAGTTAAAAATGTCCATATACAGAGAGCTATTTACATGGCAGACAAGTCAAATATGTTCATATACAGAAAGCTACCTACATGAGAGAACAGTCCAAAATGTAAATATACAGAGAGCTAGCTAAATGGCAGAGTAGAGCAACATTTCCATATACAGAATTTCAGCTACATGGCAGATGAGTCCAACGTGTCCATATACTGAGTAATAGCTACATGGCAGAGTAGACCCACATTTCCGTATTCAGAATACTAGCTACATGGCAAATGATTCCAACATGTGTATATATAGAGGAATATTTACAAGGCAGAAGAGTCCAACATATTCAAACTCAGAGAGCTGGCTACATGGCTGATGAGTCCAGCATGTCCATATACAGAGAGCTAGCTACACGGCAGACAAGCACAATATGTTCATATAGAGGGAGCCACCTACATGGCAAATCAGTCCAACATATCCATGCCCAGAGAGCTAGCTACATGGTAGATGAGTGCAACATGTCCACATACTGAGAGCTACCTACATTGCAACATGTGTATATATACAGGAGTAGCTACAAGACAAATGAGTTTAGCATGTTCATATAGAGTGTGCTGGCTACATGGCTGATGATTGCCACATGTTCATATACAGAGAGCTAGTTGCATAGCAGAAAATTCCAATATGTTCATACACAGAGAGCTAACTACCTGGTGTATTAGTCCAAAATATCCATTCACAGAGAGCCAGCTACATGGCAAACAAATACAAAATGTCCATTTACAGAGAGCTAGTTACATGACAGAGCCATGCAATATTTCCATAAACACATTTCTAGCTACATGGCATATGAGACCAACATGTCCATATACTGAGAGTTAGCTACATGGCACATGAGTTCAACATGTCCATATACTTAGACTTAGCTACATGGCAGATGAGTCCAATATGTGGATATATAGAGGACTGGCTACAAGGCAGATGAATCCAACATGTTCATACAGAGAGAGCTGGTTACATGTCTAATGAGTAGCACATATCCATATACAGAGAGCTACTTATAGCAGACAAGTGGAATATGTTCATATACCGAGAGCTAGCGACATGGCAAACAAGTCCAATATGGTCATAAACAGAGAGATACCTACATGGCAGATATGCCCAACTTATCCATGCACAGAGTCCAAAATGTCCATATACAGAAAGCTAGTTACAAGGCAGAGTAGTGCAACGATTCCATATATAAAGTTCTAGCTACGTGGCAGATGAGTACAATGTGTTCATATAATGAGAGCTAGCTACATGGCAGAGTAGTCCAATATGTCCAAATACAGAGTACTAGCTACATTGCAGATGAGTCCAACATGTCCATATACTGAGATTTCGCTACATCACAGATGAGTACAACATGTGAATGTTTAGAGAGCTATAAAGAGCTAGCTACATTACAGAGTAGTGCATCATTTCCATATACAGAGCTCTAGCTACATGCCAGATGAGTCCAACGTGTCCATATAGTGAGAGCTAGCTACATGACAGAGTAGTCCAACATGTCCATATACAAAGTACTAGCAACATGGCAGATGAATACAACATGTCCCTATACTGAGAAACAGCTACATGCAGATGAGTCCAACATGTGTATATAAAGAGGACTAGCTACAAGGTAGATGAGTGCAACAGGTTCATAGAGAAAGAGCTGGTTACATGGCTGATAAGTCCCACATGTCCATCTACAGAGAGCTAGCTACATGACAGACGAGTCCAAAATGTCCATATACAGAGTGCTAGCTACATGTCAGAGTAGTGCAACATTTCCATATACAGAGTTCTATCTACATGGCATATGAGTCCAACATGTCCATATATTGAGAGTTAGCTAAATGGCAGATAAGTCCAACATGTCCATATACTTATAGTTGGCTACTTGGAAGATCAGTCCAACATGTGTATATATAGAGGAGTAGCTACAAGGCAGATGAGTCCAACATGTTCATAAGATGGATCAGGTTCATTGCTGATGAGTCCCACATGTCCATATACAGGGAGCTAGCTCCATGGTAGTCAAGTGCAATACGTTTATAGAGAGAGAGCTACCTACAAGGCAGATCAGTCAAACATATCCATGCAGAGAAAGCTAGCTACATGGCAGACGAGTCCAAAATGTCCAGGTACAGAGAGGTAGATACATGGCAGACCTGTGAAACATTTCGATATACAGAGTTCTAGCTACATGGCAGATGAGACAAACGTGACCATATATAGAGAGCTAGCTACATGAAAGACAAGTCCAAAATGTTCATATACAGAGTGGTACCTTCAAGGAAGATCAGTACAACATATCCTTTCATATAGAGCTAGCTATATGGCAGACGAGTCCAAAGTGTCCATATACAGAGAGATAGCTATGTGGCAGGCTAGTGCAACATTTCCATATAGAGAGTTCTAGCTATATTGCAGATGAGTCCAACATGTCCATGTACTGAGTGTTAGCTACATGGCAGATGAATTCCACATGTCCATATACAGAGAGCTAGCTACATGGCAGAAGAGTATAACATGATCCTATACAGAGTACTAGCTACATGGCAGATGAGTCCAACATGTCCATATACTGAGAGATAACTACATGGCAGATGAGTCCAACATGTGTATATTTATAGGGCTAGCTACAAGGTAGATAAGTCCAACATGTTCATACAGAGAGAGCTGGCTACATGGCTTATGAGTCCAACATGTACATATACAGAGAGCTAACTACATGGCAGACATGTCCCATATGTTCATATACAGAGATCTATCTACATGCCAGATCAATCAAGCATATCTATGCACAGAGAGCTAGATAAATGGCAGACGAGTCGATAATGTCTATATACAGAGAGCTAGATACATGACAGAGTATTGCAACATTTCCATATAAGAACTTTTAGCTACATGGTAGATGAGTCCAACATGTCCATATACTGAGAGCCAGCTACATGGCAGATGAGTCCAAAGTATCTATATACTGAGAGTTAGCTACATGGCAGATGAGTCCAACATGTATATATAGAGGATAAGCTACTAGGCAGATGAGTCCAATATATCCATATACTGAGAGGTAGCTACATGGCTGATAAGTCCAACATGTCCATGTACTGAGAGATAGCTACTTGGCAGTCAATTCCAATAAGTTAATATGCAGAGAGTTACCTACATGGTATATCAGTCCAAGATATTCATATACAGAGAGTTAACTACATGGCAGAGTAGTGCAACATTTCCAGATACAGAGCTCTAGCTACATGGCAGATGAGATCAACATGTCCATATACTGAGAGCTAATTACATGGCAGAGTAGTCCAACTTGTCCATATACATGGTACTACCTTCATGGCAGATGAGTGCAACACATCCATATATTGACAGTTAGCTACATGGCAGATGAGTCCAATATGTGTATATTTATAGGGCAAGCTACAAGGCAGATGAGTTGAATATGTTCATACACAGTGAGCTGGCTACATGGCAGATGAGTCCAACATGTATATATAGATGACTAGCTACTAGGCAGATGAGTCCAACATATTCATACAGAGAGAGCTGGATACATGGTTGAGGAGTCCAACATGTCCATATACTAAGACCTAGCTACTTGGTAGAGAAGCCCAATATGTTCATATGCAGAGAGCTTCCTACAAGGCAGATGAGTCCAAGACATGCATGTACAGAGAGCTAGCTACATGGCAGATGAGTTCAAAACGTCCATATACATAGAACTAACTACATGACAGAGTAATGCAACATTTCCATATACAGAGTTCTAGCTACAAAGCAGATGAGTCCAACATGTCCCTATACTGAGACTTAGCTACATGACAGATGAGTCCAACTCGTGTATGTTTAGAGGACTAGCTACAAGACAGATAAGTCGAACATATTCATACAGAGAGAGCTGGCTATATGGCTGCTGAGTCCAACATATCCATATACAGAGAGCTAGCTACATGGCAGACAAGTTCAATATGTTCATATTCAGAGAGCTACCTACATGACAGATCAGTCCATCATATCCATGTACAGAGAGCTAGTTACATGGCTTGTTGTTGTTGTTGTTACTTGCCGTGGAGTTGGTTCCGACTCATAGCGACCCTGTAAGTGTTTCCAAGGCTTTAAATCTTTACGGAAGCAAAAAGTTTCATCTTTCTCCCAGGGAATGCTGGTAGTTTCGAACTGCAGACCTTGTGGTTCACAGCCCTATTCGTAACCATTATGCTACCAGAACTCCTTTCAGACGAGTTCAAAATGTCCATATACAGATAGTTAGCTACTTGGTAGAGCAGTGCAACATTTCCATATACAGAGTTCTAGCTACATGGCAGTTGAGTCCAACGTGTCCATACACTGTGCTACTGGGAGCCAACTACATGGCAGAGTATTCCAACATTTTGATATACATAGTAGTAGCTACGTGGTAGATGAGTCCAACATGTCCATATACTGAGAATGAGCTACGTGGTAGATGAGTCCAATATGTGTTTATTTATAGGGTAAGCTACAAGGCAAATGAGGCGAACATATTCATATAGACAGAGCTGGCTACATGGCTGATGGGTCCTACATGTCCATATACTGACAGTTATCTATAAGGCACACAAGTCCAATATGTTCATATACAGAGAGCTACCTACATGGTAGATCAGTCCAACATATATATATACATGCACTCAGAACTAGTTACATGGCAGACAAGTCCAAAATGTCCATATATAGTGTACTAGCTGCATGGAAGATGATTCCAAAATGTCCATATATTGAGAGTTAGCTACATGGAAGATGAGTCCAACATATTCATACAAAGAGACATGTATATATAGAGGACTAGCTACAAGGCATGTATATATAGAGGACTAGTTACAAGGCAGATGAGTCCAACATATTCATACAAAGAGAGCTGGATACATGGCTGATAAGTCCAACATGTCCATACACATAGAGCTAGTTACTTGGCAGACATGTCCCATATGTTCTTATACAGAGAGCTACCTAAATGGCAGATCACTCAAGCATATCTATGCACAGAGAGCTAGCTACATGGCAGACAAGTCGATAATGCCCATATACAGAGAACTAGATACATGACAGAGTATTGCAACATTTCCATATATAGAGTTTTAGCTACATGGCAGATGATTCCAAAGTGTCCACATATGAGAGCCAGCTACATGACAGATGAGTACAACGTGTCCATATACTGAGAGTTAGCTACATAGCAGATGAGTCCAATATGTACATATACTGAGAATTAGCTACATGGCAGATGAGTACAACATGTGTATATTTAGAGGGCTAGCTACAAGTCAGATGAGTAGAACATATTCATACAGAGAGAGCTGGATACATGGCTACTGAATCCAACATATCCATATACTGAGAGCTAGCTACTTGGTAAACAATTCCAATATGTTCATATGCAGAGAGCTACCTACATGGAAAATCAGTCCAACATATCCATGCACAGAGACCTAGCTACATGGCAGACAAGTCCAAAAAATCCATATACAGAGAACTAGCTACATGACAGAGTAGTGTAACATTTGCAGATACAGAGTTCTAGCTACATGGCAGATGAGTCCAGCATGTCTATATGCTGAGAGCTAGCTGCATGGTAGAGTAGTCTAAAATGACCATATACAGAGTACTAGCTACATGGCAGATGGACAGAACGTGTCCATATACTGAGAGTTAGCTACATGACAGATGAGTCCAACATGTGTATATTTACAGGGCTAGCTACAAGGCAGATTACTCATACATATTCATACAGAGAAAACTGGCTACATGGCTTATAAGCCCAACATGTCCTTATACTGAGAGCTACCTACATGACAGACAAGTCCAATATGTTCATATACAGAGTTAAATCTACATTGCAGATCACACCAACATATCCATGCACAAAGAGGTAGCTACAAGGCAGAAGATTTCAATATGTTCATATACCAAGAGCTACCTACAAGGCATATCAGTTCAACATATCCATGCAGAGAAAGCTAGCTACATGGCAGACGAGTCGATAATGTCCATATAAAGAGAGGTAGATACATGGCAGAGTATTGCAACATTTCCATATACAGAGTTCTATCTTCATGGCAGATGAGTCCAACGTATCCATAAAATGAGAGCCAACTACATGGCAAATGAGTCTAACATGTCCATATTCTGAGAGTTATCTACATGGCAGATGAGTCCAACATGTATATATACTGAGAGTTAGCTACATGGCAGACAAGTCCAACATGTGTATATTTAGCTCTGGTAGCGTAGTGGTTACGAATCGGGCTGCAAACCTTAAGGTCAGCAGTTCGAAACTACCAGCTGCTCCGCGGGAGAAAGATGAGGC
>NW_006408993.1:29226-36628 GCF_000296735.1 Chrysochloris asiatica | reverse complement strand
GTTCTGCTCCCGTAAAGATTTACAGCCTCGGAAACCCTGTACAGGGTCGCTATGGGTCGGAACCGACTCGATGGCACTTAACAACAACAAGCTACAAGGCAGATGAGTCGGACATATTCATACAGAGAGAGCTGGATATATGGCTGATGAGTGCAACATGTCTATATATAGAGAGATAACTACATGGCAGACAAGTTCTATATGTTCATATACCGGTTGCTACCTACATGGCAGAACAGTCCAACATATCCATGCAGAGAGAGATACCTACATGTCAGACGAGTGCAAAATTTACATATACAGAGAGCTAGCTACATACTAGAGTACTGCAACATTTACAGATACAGAGTACTAACTATATGGCAGATGAGTCCAACGTGTCCATACACTGAGAATAAGCTACAAGGCAGAATAGTCCAACATATCCATATAAAGAGTCCAAAGTACATGGCAGATGAGTCCAACATGTCCATATACTGACAGTTAGCCACATGGGAGATGAGTCCTACATGTATATATAGAGAGGAGTGGCTACAAGGAAGATGAGTCCAACATGTTCATACAGAGAGAACGGACTACAAGGCTGATGATTCCAACATGTCTATATTCAGATAGCTAGCTACATGGCAGACAAGTCCAATATGTACATATACAGAGAGCTACTTACATGGCAGATCTTTCCAACATATCCATGCACAGAGAGCTAGCTACATGGCAGAGGAATACAAAATGTCCATGTACAGATAGCTAGCTTCATGGCAGACAAGTCAAATATGTTCAAATACAGAAAGATCCCTACGTTCACATCATTCCAACTTATCCATGCACAGAGAGATAGCTACAGGGCAGACGAGTCAAAAATGTCCATATACAAAGACCTAGCAACATGGTAGAGTAGTGCAACATTTCCACATACAGAGTTCTACCTACATGGCCTATGAGTCCAGCGTGTCCATACACTGAGAACTAGCTATATGGCAGAGTATTCCAACATATCCATATACAGAGCACTAGCTTCATGACAGATGAGTCCAACATGTGCATATACTGAGAGCTAGATATATGGCAGAGTAGTCCAATATGTCCATATACAGAGTACTAGCTACATGGCAGATAAATCCAACATGTCCTTATACTGAGAGTTAGCTACATAGCAGAGTAGTCCAACATGTCCATATTCAGAGTACTAGCTACATGAAGATGAGTCCAACAAGTCCATATACTGAGAGTTAGCTACATGACAGATGAGTCCAACAGGTATATATAGAGGACTAGCTAAGAGGCAGATGAATCCAACATGTTCATACAGAGAGATCTGGATAACTGGCTTATGAGTCCAACATGTCCATATACAGAGAGCTAGCTACATGGCAGACATGACCCATATGTTCATAAACAGAGAGCTACCTACATGGCAGATCAATCAAGCATATCCATGCACGGAGAGCTAGCATCATGGCAGATGAGTCGATAATGTCTATGTACAGAGAGCTAGATATATGACAGAGTACTGCAACATTTCCATATACAGAGTTCTATCTTCATGGCAGATGAGTCCAATGTGTCCATAAACTGAGAGCTACCTACATGGCAAATGAGTCCAACATGTCCATATACTGAGAGTTATCTACATGGAAGATGAGACCAACATGTATATATACTGAGAGTTAGCTACATGGCAGATGAGTCCAACATGTATATATTGAGGACTAGCAACAAGTCAGATGTGTCCAACATGGCCATATACTGAAAGTTAGCTACATGGCAGACAAGTCCAACATGTGTATATTTAGAGGGCTAGCTACAAGGCTGATGAGTCGAACATATTCATACAGAGAGAGCTGGATACCTGGCTGATGAGTACAACCTGTCCATATGTACAGAGATGTAGTTTTGCAGACAAGTTCAATATGGTTATATACAGGGAGCTACCTACATGGCAGATAAGTCCAACATATCCTTGCAGAGAGAGATAGCTATATGTCAGATGAGTCCAAATTTTACATATACAGAGAGCTAGGTACATGCCAGAGTAGTGCAACATTTCCAGATACAGAATACTAACTACATGGCAGAATAGTCCAACATGTCCATATAAAGAGTACAAGGTACATGGCAGATAAGTCCAACATGTCCATATACTGACAGTTAGCTACATGGGAGATGAGTCCTACATGTATATATAGAGAGGAGTGGCTACAAGGAAGATGAGTCCAACATGTTCATACAGAGAGAGCTGGCTACAAGTCTGATGAGCCCAACATGGCAGATGAGTACAACATGTGTATATATAGAGAACTAGCTACAAGGCAGATGAGTCCAACATGTTCATACAGAAAGAGCTGGCTACAAGGCTGATGAGTCCAACATGCCTATATACAGAGGGCTAGCTACATATCAGACAAGTCCAAAATGTAGGCTAGCTAAAAAGCAGATGCGTCAAACATATACATACAGAGAGAGCTGGATACATGGCTGATGAGAACAACATGTCCATATACTTAGAGCTAGCTACTTGGTAGACAATTCCAGTATGTTCATATGTAGAGAGCTACCAGCATGGCAGATCAGTCCAAGATATCCATATACAGAGAGCTAGCTACATGGCAGCATAGTGCAAAGTTTCCATATACAGAGTTCTACCTACATGACAGATGAGACCAACATATTCATATACTGAGAGCTAGTTACATGGCTGAGTAGTCCATCATGTCCATATAAAGAGCAATATGTTCATATACAGAGAGCCACCTACATGCAGACTAGTCCAAAACGTCCATATACAGAGAGCCACCTACATGGCAGATCAGTCCAACATATCCATGAACAGAGAGCTATCTACATAGCAGACGAGTACAAAATATCCATGTACAAAGAGCTAGCTATATGACAGAGTAGTGCAACATTTCCATATACAGAGTTCAAGCTACATGGCAGATGAGTCCAACATGTGTATATATAGAGGACTACCTACAAGGAAGATGAGTTCAATATGTTCATACACAGAGAATTGGCTACATGGCTAATGCATACTATATGTCCATATACAGGGAGCTAGCTACATGGCAGACAAGTCCAATATGTTCATATAGAGAGAGCTGCCTACATGGCAGATCAGGACAACATATCCATGCAAAGAGGACTATCTAGATGGCAGACAAGTCCAAAATGTCCATATACAGAGACCTAGATACATTTCAGAGCAGTGAAACATTTCCATATACAGAGTTCTACCTACATGGCAGATGAGTCCAACTTGTCCATATACTGAGAGCTAGCTACATGGTAGAAGAGTCCAATATGTGTATATATAGAGAACAAGATACAAGCAGATGAGTACAACGTGTTCATACAAAGAGAGTTAGCTACATGACTGATGAGTACAACATTTCATTATATAGATAGCTAGTTACATGGCCGACATGTCCAATATGTTCATAAACACAGAGCTACGTACATGGCAGATCAGTCCAACATATCCATGCACAGAGAGTTAAGTACATGGCCGACGAGTAAAAAATATCCCTATACAGAGAGCTAGCTACATGGAAGAATAGTGCATCATTTCCATATAAAGAGTACTACCTATATGGCAGATGGGTCCAACATGTCCATATAGCTACAGTTATCTACATGGCAGATGAGTCCAACATGTTTATATAGAGAGGATTAGCTACAAGGCTTCATGCAGATGAGTACTACATGTGTATTTGTAGAGGACTAGCTTCAAGGCAGATGAGTTCAACATGTTCATACAGAGAGAGCTGGTTACATGGCTGATGACTCTAACATGTTCATATAAAGATAGCTAGATACACGGCAGAGAAATCCAATACGTTCATATACAGAGAAACTACTTACATGGCAGATCAGTCTAACATATCAATGCACATAGAGTTAGATACTTGGCAGACGATTCCAAAATATCCATATACAGAGAGCTACCAAATGGCAGAGTAGTCCAACAAGTCCATACACAGAGTACTAGCTACATGGTAGAGTAGTCCAACGTGTCCATATAATGAGAGCTAGCTACAAGGCAGATGAGTCCAACATGTCCATATACTGAGAGTAAGCCCCACGGCAGATGAGTCCAACATGTCCATATACTGAGAGTTAGCTACATGGTGGATGAGTCCAATGTGTACATATACTGAGAGCCAGCTACATGACAGATGAGTCCAACATGTGTATATATAGAGGACTTGACACAAGGCAGTTGAATCCAACGTTTTCATAAAGAGTGAGCTGGCTACATGGCTGATGAGTCTATCATGTCCATATAAACAGAGCTAGCTAAACGGCAGAGAAATCCAATATGTTCATATTCAGAGAACTACCTACATGGCAGATCAGTCCGAAGTATCCATGCACAGAGTTAGCTACTAGGCAGATGAGTCCAAAATATCCATATACAGAGTGCTATCTATATGTCAGACAATTCCAAAATATCCATATACAGAGAGCTAGGTACATGGCAGAGTAGTGCAACATTTCCATATACAGAGTTCTAGCTACATGTCAGATCAGTGCAACATTTCCATTTAAGGACTTCAGACTACATGACAGATGAGTCCAACATGTCCATATACTGAGGGCTAGCTACATGACAGAGTAGTACAACATGTCCATATACAGAGTACTGGAAACATGGGAGATGAGTCAAAAATGTGCATATAATGAGAGTTAAGTAATGGACAGATGAGTCCAACAAATGTATATATAGAGAACTAGCTACAAGGCAGATGAGCCCAATATGTTTATACAGAGAGAGCTGGCTTCATGGCTGATGAATCCAACATGTCCATATACAAATATCTAGCTACATGGCAGACAAGTACATATATTCATATACAGAGAGCTACCTACATGGCAGGTCATTGAAACATATTCATTCATAGACAAGTAGCTACATGGAAGATGAGTCCAACATGTCCATATATTGAGAGCTAGCTACATGGCAGAGTAGTGCATCATTTCCATATACAGAGTTCTAGCTACATGCCGGATGAGTCCAACGTGTTTATATATAGAGAGAGGACTAGCTAAAAGACAGATTAATCCATGATGTTATTACAGAGAGAGCTGGTTGCATGGCTGATGAGTCCAACATGTCTTTATACAGAGAGCTAACTACATGAAAGACTAGTCCAATATGTTCATATACTGAGAGCTACCTACATGGCAGATCATTCCAACATATCCATTCACAGAGAACTAGATCCATGGCAGATGAGTCCAAAATGTCCATATAAAGAGAGTTAGATACTTGGCAGAGTAGTGCAATACTTCCATATAGAAACTTCTAGATACACAGCAGATGAGTCCAATGTGTTCATATACTGAGAGCTAGCGACATGGTAGAGTAGTCCAACATTTCCATATACACAGTACTAGCTACATGGCAGATGAGTCCAATGAGTCCATATATTGAGAGTTTGCACAATGGCAGAGAAATCCAACGTGTCTATATACAGAGAACTAGCTACATGTCACGTGAGTCCAAAATGTCCATATATTGAGAGTTAGTTACATGGCAGATGATTCCAAACTGTCCATATACTATGAGTTAGCTAATTGGCAGATGAGTCCAACATGTCCATATACTGAGAGTTATCTACATGACAAATGAGTCAAACATGTGTATATATGGAGAACTAGCTACAAGGCAGATGAGTCCAACATGTTCATACAGAGATAGTTGACTACATGCTGATCAGTCCACCATGAACATATACAGAGAGATAGCTACATGGCAAACAAGTCCAATATGTTCATATATAGATAGATCCTTCTATGGCAGACCAGTACAACATTTCCATGTACAGATAGCTAGCTACATGGCAGATGAGTGCAACATTTCCATATACAGAGTTCTAGCTACATGGCAGTTGAGTCCAACGTGTCCATACACTGTGAGTTAGCTACATGGCAGATGAGTGCAACATGTGTATATATAGAGGACTAGCTACAAGGCAGATGAGTCCAACATGTTCATACAGAGAGAGTTGGCTAAATGACTGATGAGTCCAACTTGTACATATACAGAGAGATAGCTACAGGGCAGACAAGTCCAATATGTTCATATACAGAGAGCATGTTCATATACATGGCTGATAAGTCCTACATATCCATGCACAGAGAGCTAGCTACATGGCAAACGAGTCCAAAATGTCCATATACAGAGTTCTAGCTACATGAAAGATTAGTCCAGCATTTCCTTATACAGAGTTCTAGCTACATGGCAGATGAGTCCAACGTGTACATATTCTGAGAGCTACCTACATGTCAGAGTAGTTCAGCATGTTCCTATATAGAGTACAATCTACGTGCCAGATGAGTCCAACATGTCCATATACTAAGAGTTAGCTACATGGCAGAGGAGTCCAACATGTGTATATATAGAGTAGTAGCTACAAGGTAGAATATTCCAACATGTTACTACAGAGAGAGATGGCTACATGGCTGATGAGACCAACATGTGCATATACAGATAACTAGCTACATGGAAGACAAGTCCAATATGTTCATATTCAGAGTACTTCCAACATGGTAAATCATTCCAACATATCCATTCTCAGAGAGCTAGCTACATGGCAGATGATTCCAAAATGTCCATATACAGAGAGCTATGTACATGTCAGAGTAGTGCAACATTTATACATACAGAGTTCTAACTACATGGCAGATTAGTCCAATGTGTCCATATACTTAGAACTAGCTACATGGCAGAGTAGTCCAACATGTCCATATACAGAGTACTAGCTACATGGCAGATGAGTCCAACATTTCCACATAATGAAAGATAGACACACAGTGGATGAGTCCAAAAAGTCCATATAATGATAGTTAGTTACATGGAAGATGAGTCCAACATGTGTATATATAGAGAACTTGACACAAAGCTGTTGAATCTAATGATTTCATACACAGTGAGCTGACTACATGGCTGATGAATCTAATATGTCCATATAAAGAGAGAAGTCCAATATGTTCATATACAGAGAATGAGCTACATGGCAGATCAGTCCAAAATATCCATGCATATAGAGTTAGCTACTTGGCAGATGAGTCCAAAATATCCATATACAGGGAGCTACCTACAAGTCAGATGAGTTCAAAATATCAATATAGAGAGAGCTAGGTACATGGCAGAGTAGTCCAACATATCCATATACTGAGAGTTAGCTCCATGACAGATGAGTCCAATATGTTCATATACTGAGAGTTAGCTACATGGTGGATGAGTCCAACATGTCCATATACTGAGAGCTAGCTACATGGCAGAGTAGTCCAACATGTCTGTATATAGAGTCCTACCTATATGGCAGTTGGGTCCAATATATCCATATATCCATATACTGAGTTAGCTACATGGCACATGAGTCCAAAATGTATGTAT
>NW_006408993.1:24716-29126 GCF_000296735.1 Chrysochloris asiatica | reverse complement strand
ATGGGTCGGAACCGACTCAATGGCACTTAACAACAACAATATGACTAGCTACAAGGCAGATTAGTCCAACATTTTCATACAGAGATCGCTGGCTACATGGCTGATGAGTCCAACACGTCCATTTACAGAGAGCTAGCTACATGACAGGTGAATCCAACATGTTCAAATACGGCAGCTAGCTACATGGCAGAGTAGTCCAACATGTCCATATACAGAGTACTAGTACATGGCAGAGTAGTCCAACATGTCCATATACAGAGTACTGGCTACATGGCAGATGAGTCGATCATGTCCATAAACGAGAATTAGCAACATGGCAGATTAGTCCAACATGTGTATATGAGTCTATCATGTCCATATTATGAGAGTTAGCTACATGGCAGATGAGCCCAACATGTAAAAATATTTAGAGCTAGCTACATGTTAGAGTAGTCCAACATGTCCATATACATTGTACTACCTACATGGCAGATGAGTCCAACATGTGTATATATAGAGGAGTAGCTACAAGGCAGATGAGTCCAACAAGTACATACACAGAGAGCTGGTTACATGGCGAATGAATCCAACATGTGCATATAAAGAGAGCTAGCTGCATGTCATACAAGCCCCATATGTTCACATACAGAGAGCTACCTACATGGCAGATCAGTCCAACATATCCAAGCACAGAGAGCTAGCTACATGGAAGAAGAGTCCAAAATGTCCATATGCAGAGAGCTAGCTACATGGCAGGGTAGTGCAACATTTCCATATAAAGAATTCTAGCTACATGTTACATGAGTCCAATATGTCCATATATTAAGAGCTAGCTACATTATAGAGTCGTCCAACATGCCCATATTCAGAGTACTAGCTACATGGCAGATGAGTCCAACATGTGTATATATAGAGGACTAGCTACAAGGCAGATGAGTCCAAAATGTTCATACAGAGAGAGCTGGTTTTATGGCAGATGAGTCCAAAATGTCCATATACAGAGAACCTGCTACATGGCTGAGTAGAGTAACATTGCCATATACAGAGTTCCAGCTACATGGCAGATGAGTCAAACTTGTCCGTATACTGAGAACTAGCTACAAGGCAGATGAGTCCAACATGTCTATGTACTGAGAGTTAGCTACATGGCAGATGAATCCAACATGTGTATATATATAGAGGACTAGCTACAAGGCAAATGAGTCCAACATGTTCATACAGAGACTGCTGGCTACATGGCTGATGAGTCCAACATGTAAATATACGGAGAGGTAGCTACATGACAGACAAGTCCAATATGTTCATATACAGAGAGCTACCTACAGGGCAGATCAGTCCAACATATCCATGCACAGAGAGCTAGCTACATGGCAGAAAAGTCCGAAATATTCATATAAAGAGAGCTATCTTCATGACAGTGTAGTGTAGCATTTCCATATACAGAGTTCTAGCTATGTGGCAGATGCGTCCAACATGTCCTTATACTGAGAGCCAGATACATGGCAGATGAGTCAAACGTGTCCATATACTGAGAGTTAGCTAAATGGCAGAGTAGTCCAACAATTGCACTTACAGAGTACTAGCTACATGGCAAATGAGTCCAACATGTCTATATACTGAGAGTTCGCTACATGTCCGATGCATCCATCATGTGTATATATAGATGACTAGCTACAAGGCAGATGAGTCCAACATGTTGATAAAGGGAGTGCTCGCTACATGTCTGATGAGTCCACCATGTCCATATACAGACAGGTAGCTACATGGCAGACAAGTCAGGTATGTTCATAGAGAGAGAGCTAACCTCATGGCAGATAAGTCCAACATATATATGAACAGTGAATGGCCTTCATATCAGATGAATCCAAAATGTCCATATAGAGAGAACTATCTACATGACAGAGTAGTGCCACCTTTCCATATAAAGTGTTCTAGCTGCATGCCAGATGAGTTCAATGAGTGCATATACTGAGAGCTAGCTACATGGCTGAGTAGTCCAACATGTCCATATGCAGAGTACTAGCTACATGGCAGATGAGTCCAACATGGCCATATACTGAGAGTTAGCTACATGACAGATGAATCCAACATGTGTATATATAGAAGACTAGCTACAAGGCAGATGAGTCCAACATGTTCATAGAGAGAGAGCTATCTACATGGAAGATGAGTCCAAAATATCCATATACAGAGAGGTAGCTACATGGCCGAGTAGTGCAACATTTACATATATAAAGTTCAAGCTACATGGCAGATGAGTCCAACATTTCCATATACTGAGAACAAGCTACATGTCAGAGTAGTCCAACATGTCCATGTACTGAGAGCTATCTACATGACAACGTAGTCCAACATGTCCATATACAGAGTAAGTGATACACTGCAGATGAGTGCAACATGTCCATATACTGAGAGTTAGCTACAAAACAGATGAGTCCAACATGTGTATACATAGAGGACTAGCTACAAGACACATGAGTCCAACTGGTTCATACAGAGAGAGCTGGCTACATGGATGATATGTCCAATATGTTATTATACAGAGAGAAAGATACATGTCAGACAAGTCCAATAAGTTCATATAAGAGAACTACCTACATGGCAGATCAGTCCATCATATCCATGAACAGAGAGCTACGCACATGGGAGACGAGTCCAAAATGCACTTATAGAGAGAGCTAGCTGCATGGCCGATTAATGCAACATTTCTATATACAGAGTCCTAGCTATATGGCAGATGAGTCCAAAATGTTTGTACACTGAGAGCTAGCTACATGGCAGAGTAGTCCAACATGTCCATATACAGAGTACTTGCTACATGTCAGATGAGTCCAACATGTTCATGTACTGGCAGTTAGCTACATGGCAGATGAGTCCAACTTGTGTACATATAGAGGAATAACTACAAGGAAGATGAGTTCAACATGTTCATTCAGAAAGAGCTGGCTACATGGCTGAGGAGTCCAACAGGTTCATATTCAAAGAGCAAGCTACAAGCCAGACAAGTCCAATATGATCATATACAGAGAGCTCCCTACATGGCAGATCATTCCAACATATCCATGCATAGAGAGGTAGCTACATGGCAGACGAATCCAAAATATCCATATATAGAGAGCTAGCTACAAGGCACGGTAGTGCAAAATTTCCATACACAGAGTTGTAGTTACATGGCAGATGATTCCAATGTGTCCATATACAGAGAGCTAGCTACATGTTAGAGTATTCCAACATGTCCATATACAGAACACTAGCAACATGGCAGATCAGTATAACATGTCAATATACTGAGAATTAGCTACATGAAAGTGTAGTCCAGCATGTCCATATAGAGAGTACAAGCTACATGGCAGATTAGTCCAACACGGCCATATACTGAGGGCTAGCTACATGAACAGCATAATCCAACATGTCCATATAGAGAGTAATTGATACATTGCAGATGAGTCCAACATGTCCAAATACTGAGAGTTAGCTACATAGTTGATGAGTCCAACATGTGTATATATAGAGTACTAGCTACAAGACAGATGAATCCAACAGGTTCATAAAGAAAGAGCTGGCTACATGGATGATATGTCCAATATGTTATTATACAGAGAGATAGCTACATGTCAGACAAGTCTAATAAGTTCATATAAGAGGACTACCTACATGGCAGATCAGTCCATCATATACATGGACAGAGAGCTAGGTATATGGCAGATGAGTCCAAAATGTACATACAGAGAGAGCTAGCTACATGGCCGAATAGTGCAACATTTCTATACACAGAGTTCTAGCTATATGGCAGATGAGTCCAACATGTCTGTTCACTGAGAGCTAGCTATATGGCAGGGTAGTGCAAAATTTCCATATACAGAGTTGTAGCTATATGGTAGATGCGTCCAACATGTCCATGTACTGAGAGCTAGCTACATGTTAGAGTAGTCCAACATGTCCATATACTGAGAGTTAGCTACATGAAAGTGTAGTCCTACATGTCCATTTACAAAGTACTGGATATATTGAAAATGAGTCCAACATGTGCATATGCTGAGAGTTAGTTACATGGCAGACTAGTCCAACATGTGTATATATAGTGGAATAGCTACAAGGTAGATGAGTCCAACATGTTCATACAGAGAGAGCTGGCTTCATGGCTGATGAGTCCAATATGTCCATATACAGAGAGTTAGCTTTTTGACAGACAAGCCCAATATAATCATATACAGAGAGCTACCTACATTGCAGATCAGTCCAACACATCCATGCAACGTGAGCTAGCTACATAACAGACAAGTTCAAAACGTTCATATACAGAGAGCTAGCTACATGTCAGAGAAGTGCAATATTTTCATATACAGCATACTAGCTACATGGCAGATGATTCCAACGTGTCCATATACTGAGATCTAACTACATAGCAGCGTATTCCAACGTGTCCAAATA
>NW_006408993.1:19056-22114 GCF_000296735.1 Chrysochloris asiatica | reverse complement strand
GATGAGTCCAAAATGTCCATATAAAGAGAGCTAGCTACATCGAATATTAGTGCAACATTTCTATATACAGTGTTCTAACTACTTGGCAGATGAGTCCAATGTGTCCATATACTGACAGCTAGGTACAGGGCAGAGTAGTCTAACATGTCCATATACAGGGTAATAGCTACATGGCAGATGAGTCCAACAAGTCCATAACCTGAGATGTAGCTATATTTCAGATGAGAACAGCACGTGTATATATAGAGGACTAGGTACAAGCAGATGAGTCCAACATGTCCAAACAAAGAGCTATCTGTATGGCAGAGAAATCCAATATGTTCATATAAAGAGAGTTACCTACATGACAGATCAGTGCAAGAGCTAGCTACATGCCAGACAAGTTCAAAATGAACAGCTAAAGAGAGCTAGCTACATTGCAGTGTAGTGCAACATTTACGTATTCAGATCTTCAGCTACATGGCAGATGAGTCCCACAAGTCCATATACTGAGAGCTAACTACATGGCAGAGGAGTCCAACATGTCCTTATACAGAGTACTAGCTACATGGCAGATGAGTCCAACCTGTCCATACACTAAGAGGTAGCTACATGACAGATGAGTCCAACAAGTGTATATTTACAGAACAAGCTACTAGGCTGATGAGTCCAACATGTTCATACAGAGAGAGCTGGGTACATGGCTGATGATTCCAACATATCCATATACTGACAGCTACCTATATGGCCGGCATGTCCAATATGTTCATATACAGAGAGCTATCTACATGGCAGATCAATTAAAGACATCCATGCACAGAGAGTTAGCTACATGGCAGAAAAGTTCAAAATGTCCATAAACAGAGAGCTAGCTACAAGGCAGAGTAGTCCAACATGTCCAACTACAGAGTACTAGCTAAATGGCAGATGAGCCCATCATGCCCATGTACTGAGAGTTAGCTACATAGCATATGAATACAACATGTATATATAGAAAAGTAGCTACAAGGCAGATGAGTCCAGCATGTTCATACAAAGAGAGCTAGCTATATGACTGATGAGTCAAACATGTCCATATACAGAGAACTACCTAAATGGCAGAGAAGTCCAATATATTCATATACAGAGAGCTAACTACATGGCAGATCAGTCCAACTAATCCAAGCACAGAGAGCTAGCTACATGGCAGACGAGTCCAAAATGTCCTTATAAAGAGAGCTAGCTACATGGCAGAGTAGTGCAACATTTCCATATTCAGAGCTCTAGCTACATGTCAGATGAGTCCTACATATCCATATACTGAGAACTGACTACATGGCAGAGTATTCCAACATGTCCATATACTGAGAGTTAGCTACATGGCAGATGAGTCCAACATATGTGTATTTACTAGACAATCTATTAGGCTCATGAGTCCAACATGTAAATACAGAGAGAGCTGGGAAGATGGCTGATGTTACCAACATGTCCATATACTGACAGCTACATGGCAGAGCAATATCCAATATGTTCATATACTGAGAGCTGCCTACATGGCAGATCAGTCCAACATATCCATGCACAGAGAGCTAGCTACATGGCAGAGGAGTCACAAATGTCGATCTACAGAGAGGTAGCTACATGGCAGAGTAGTGCAACATTTCATATACAGAGTTCTAGGTACATGGCAGATGAGTCCAACGTGTCCATATACTGAGAGCTAGCTACATGGGAGAGTAGCCCAGCATGCCCATATACAGAATTCTAACTACATGGCAAATGAGTCTAACGTGTCCATATACTGAGAGCTAGCTACATGGCCATTTAGTCCAATATGTCAACATACAGAATACTAGCTACATGGCAGATCAATCCAACATGTCCATATAATGAGAGTAAGCTACATGGAAGAGGAGTCCAACATGTATGTATATAGAAGACTAGCTAGAAGGAAGATGAGTCCAAAATGTCAATACACAGAGAGCTAGCTACATGGCAGACAATTCCAATATGTTCATAAACAGAGAGCTAGCTACATGGCAGAGTAGTGAAACATTTCCATATTCAGAGCTCTAGCTACATGGCAGATGAGTCGAACGTGTCCATATAATGAGAGTTAGCTACTTGGCAGAGTAGTCCAACATGTCCATATACAGAGGACTAGCTACATGGCAGATGAGTGCAACATGTCCATATAATGAGAGTTAGCTACATGGCAGACTAGTCCAACATGTGTATATATAAAGGACTAGCTAAAAGGCAGATTAATCCAACATGTTCATAAAGATAGAGCTGGCTACATGGCTAATGAGTCTAACATGTCCATATACAGAGAGCTAGCAATAAGGCAGGATAGTCCAATATGTTCATATACAGAGAGCTAACTACATGGCAGATATGTCCAACATATACAAGGACAGAGAGCTAGCTACATGGCAGATGAGTCAAAAATGTACATATACAGAGAGCTAGCTACATGCCATGGTAGTGCATCATGTCCATATAAGGAGTTTTAGCTACATGGCAGATGAGTCCAAAGTGTCCATATACTGAGAGCTAACTACATGTCAGTGTAGTCCAAGATGACCATATTCAGAGTACTAGCTGCATTGCAGATTAGTCCAACATGTCCATATACTGAGAGTTAGCTACATGGCAGATGAGTCCAACTTGGGTATATATAGAGGACTATCTATAAGGCAGATGATTCCAACATGTTCATACACAGAGAGTTGGATACATGGCTGATGATTTCTATATGTCCATATACAGAGAGCTAGTTACATGGCAGACAAGTCCAATATGTTCATATACACAAAGCTACCTACATGGCAGATCATTCCAACTCTTCGTGCACAGAGACCTTGCTACCTGGCAGATGAGTACAAAATGTCCATATAAACAGACCTAGCTACATGACAGAGTAGTGCAATATTTCCATATTCAGAGCTCTAGCTTCATGCCAGATGAGTCCCACATGTCCATATACAGAGAGCTAGTTACATGGCAGATGAGTCCAACATGTCCAAATACAGAGTACTAACTACATGGCAGATAAGTCCAACATGTCCATATTCTGAGAGTTATCTACATGGCAGAT
>NW_006408993.1:13957-18260 GCF_000296735.1 Chrysochloris asiatica | reverse complement strand
TACAGAGTACTAGCTACATGGTAGATGTGTCCAACATGTTCATATACTGAGAGTTAGCTACATGGCACATGAGTCCCACATGTGTATATTTATAGGGCATCCTACTAGGCAGATGAATACATCATGTTCATACAGAGATAGCTGGCTACATGGCTTAAGAGTTCAACATGTCCATGTACTTGTAGGTACGTACGTGGCAAATATGTCTACCTACATGGCAGATGAGTCCAACATGTAAATATATTGAAAACTAGCTACATGGCAGATGAGTCCAACATGTCCATATACTGAGAGTTACCTACCTGGCAGATGATCCCAACCTTTTTATATTTAGAGGGATAGCTTCAAGGCAGATAAGTCCAATAAGTTCATAAACAGAGAGCAGGATACATGGCTGATGAGTCCAACATGTCCATATACTGACAACTAGCTACATGGCAGAGAAGTCCAATATGTTCATAAACAAAGAACTAGGTACATGGCAAACTAGTCCAAAATGTCCACATACAGAGAGCTAGCTACATGGCAGATGAATTCAACGTGTCCATATTCTGAGAGCTAGGTACATGGCAGAATAGTCCAACATGTCCATATAAAGAGTACTAGCTACATTTCAGAGGACTTCAACATTTCCATATACTGAGGTTAGCTTCATGGCAGATAAGTTCAACATGTGTATATATAGAGGCCTAGCTACAAGGCAGATGAGTCCACCATATTTATACAGAGAGAGCGGCTACATGGATGAAGAGTCCAACATGTCCATATACAGAGAGCTAGCTATATGGAAGACAAGTCCAATAAGTTCATATACAGAGAGCTACCTACATGACAGATCAGTCCAACATATCCATGCACATAGAGCTAGTTACATGCAGACGAGTCCAAAATGTCCATATACAGAAAGCTAGTTACATGGCAGAGTAGCGCAAGATTTCCATGTACAGAGCTCTAGCTACATGGCAGATGAATCCAATGTGTCCATATACTGATAGCTAGCTACATGGCAGAGCAAGCCAACATGTCCACATACAGAGTACTAGCTACATCCCAGATGAGTCCAACATGTCCATTTACTGAGAGTTAGGTACATGGCAGATGAGTCCAACATTTGAATATTTAGAGGGCTAACTACAAGGCACATGCGTCCAACATGTTCATAAGTAGAGAGCTGGCTACATGGTAGATGAGTCCAACATGTCCATATATTGAGAACTAGTCACATAGCAGTTAAGTCCAATATGTTCACATACAGAGAACTACCTTTATGGCAGATCAGTACAACACATCCATGCACAATGAGCTAGCTACATGGCAGGCGAGTCCAAAATGTCCATACATAGAGAGCTAGCTGTATGACAGAGTAGTGCAACATTTCCACATACAGAGTTCTAGCTACATGTCAGACAAGTACAAAATATCCATATACCGAGAGCTAGCTACATGGCAGAGTCGTGCAACATTTCCATATACAGAGTTCTAGCTACATGGCAGATGTGTCCAACAGGTCCATGTACTGAGAGTTAGCTACATGGCAGATGAGTCCAACATGTCCATATACTTAGAGTTAGATACATGTTAGATGAGTCCAACTTGTGTATATATAGAGGACTAACTATCAGACAGATGAGTCCAACATGTCCATATACTGAGAGATAGATACATGACAGATGTGTCCAACATGTGTATATATAAAAGACTAGCTACAAGGCAGATGACTCCAACATGTTTATACAGAAATAACTGGTTACATGGCTGATGAGTCCCACATGTCCATATACAGAGAGCTGGCTACATAGCAGACAAGTGCAATATGTTCATACACTTAGAGCTACCTATATGACAGAGAAGTCCAATATGTTCATGTACAGAGTGCTAACTACATGGCAGATCAGTCCAACATGTCCATGCCCAGATATCTAGCTAGATGGCAGATGAGTCCATCATGTCCTTATACAGAGTACTAGCTACATGGCAGATGAGTCCAACATGTGTATATTTAGTGGGCTAGCTACAAGCAGATGAATCCCACGTGCTCATACACAGTCAGCTGTCTTCATGGCTGATGAGTCCCACATGTCCACATACAGAGAGGTAGCTATACGGCAGTCAAGTCCAATATGTTCATATCCAGAGAGCTACCGACATGGCAGGCAGTCCAACATATCAAAGCACAGAGAGGTAGCTACATGGCAGACCAGTTCAAAATATTCATATAAGGAGAGTTAGCTACATGGAAGACTAGTGCAACATTTCGAAATAAAGCTTTCTAGCTACATGGCAGATGAGTCCAATGTGTCCATATACTGATAGCTAACTACATGGCAGAATAGTCCAACATGTCCATATACAGAAGACTAGCTACATCGCAGATGAGTCCAACATATCCACATACTGAGAGTAAGCTACAAGGCAGATGAGGCCAATATGTTTATACAAAGAGAGCTAGCCATATGGCAGACGAGTCCAAAGTTTCCATTTACAGAGACCTAGCTACATGTCAGAGTAGTGCAACATTTCCATATACAGAGTTCTAGCTACAAGGCAGATGTCTCCAACATGTTCATAAAGAGAGAACTGATTACATTGGTGATGAGTCCAACATGTCCATATACTGTGTGCTAATTACATGGCAGATGAGTCCAACATGTGTATATATAGAGGATTAGCTAAAAGGCAGAGGAGTCCAACATGTTCATACAGAGAGAGCTGACTACATGGCTGATGATTCCAACTTATCCATATACAGAGAGCTGTATATACTGAGAGGTAGCTACAAGGCATATGAATCCAACATGTCCATATACTGAGAGTTACCTACATGGCAGATGAGTACAAGAAGTGTATATTTAAAAGGCTAGCTACAAGGCAGATGATTCCAACATGTTCATACAGAGACATCTGACTACATGACTGATGAATCCAAAATGTCCTCATACAGAGAGTTAGTTACATGGCAGACAAGTCCATTATTTTCATATACAGAGAGCTAGCTACATGGCAGATCAGTCTAACATATCCATGTAAGGAGAGCTGGCTACATGGCAAACGAATCCAAAATGTCCATATACAGAGAGCTAACTACATGACAAAGTAGTGAAATTTTTCCATATACAAAGTTCTAGCTACATGTTAGATGAGTCCAACGTGTAAATATACTGAGACCTAACTATATGGCAGAATATTCCAACATGTGCATATACTGAGTACTAGCTACATGGCATATGAGTCCAGCATGTCCATATACTGAGGGTTAGCTTCATTGCAAATAAGTTTAACATGTGTACATATAGAGGACTAGCTACAAACAGATGAGTCCAACGTGTTTATACAGAGAGAGGTGGCTACATGGCTGAAGAGTCCAACATGTCCATATACAGAGAGCAAGCTACATGTCAGACAAGTCCAATATGTTCATATACAGAGAGCTACCTACATGGCACATCAGTCCAACATATCCATGCACAGAGAGCTAGCTACATGGCAGATGAGTGCAACATGTCCCTATACAGAGAGCTAGCTACATGGCAGAGTAGCGCAACATTTCCATGTACAGAGGTCTAGCTACATGGCAGATGAGTCCAACGTGTTCATATACTGAGAGCTAGCTACATGTCAGAGTAATCCAACATGTCCATATACAGAGTACTTGCTACATCCCAGATGAGTCCAACATGCCCATTTACTGAGAGTTAGGTACATGGCAGATGAGTCTAACACGTGAATATTTAGAGGGCTAGCTACAAGGCACGTAAGTCCAACATGTTCATAAACAGAGAGCTGGCTACCTGGCAAATGAGTCCAACATGTCCATATACTGAGAAATAGCTACATGGCAGACAAGTCCAATATGTTCATATTCAGAGAACTACCTTCATGGCAGATCAGTATAACATATCCATGCCAAAGAACTAGCTACATAGCAGATGAGTCAAAATGTCCATATACTGAGAAATAGCTACATGGCAGACAAGTCCAATAGGTTCGTATACAGGGAGATACCTACATGGCAGATCAGTCCAACCTATCTATGCACAGAGAGCTAGCTACATGGCAGACGAGTCCAAAACATCCATATACAGAGAACTAGCTACATGGCAGATCAGTCCAACGTATACATGCTCAGAGTTGAGTCCAACATGTTTATACACGGAGAGCTGGCTACATCGTTGATGAGTCCAACATGGCGATATACTGACACCTAGGAGCTCTGGTAGTGTAGTGGTTATGAATTGGGCTGCGAACCTTAAGGTCAGCGGTTCGAAACTACCAGCCACTCCGCGGGTGAAAGATGAGGCTTTCT
>NW_006408993.1:0-13857 GCF_000296735.1 Chrysochloris asiatica | reverse complement strand
CCTCGGAAACCCTGTACAGGGTCGCTAAGGGTTGGAACCAACTCAACAGCACTTAACAACAACAACCTACATGACAGACAAGTCCAATAAGTTCATATACAGAGAGCAACCAATATGGCAGATCTGTCCAACATATTCATGCACAGAGAGGTAGCTACATGGCAGACGCGTGTAGTGCAACATTTCCATATACAGAGTTCTAGCTACATGTCAGATGAGTCCAAAATGTCCATGTACTGAGAGTTAGCTACATGGCAGATGAGTTCAACATGTCCATATACTTAGAGTTAGCTACATGGAAGATGAGTCCAACATGTGTATTTTTAGAAGACTAGCTACAAGGCAGATTATTCCAACATGTTCATACAGATCGAGCTATCTACATGGCTGATAAGTCCAACATGTCCATAAACTGAGAAGAGCTACATGGCAGACAAATCCAATATGTTCATATACAGGGACCTACCTACATGGCAGATCAGTCCAACCTATCTATGCAGAGAACTAGCTACATGGCAGAGTAGTGCAACCTTTCCATATACAGAGTTCTAGCTAACAAGCAGATCAGTCCAACCTGTATATATACTTAGAGCAAGTTGCATGGCAGAATAGTACAACATGTCAATATACAGAATGATAGCTATATGGCAAATGAGTCCAACAAGTCCATATACTGAGGGTTAGCTACATGGAAGATAAGTCCAACAGGTGTATGTATAGCAGACTAGGTACAAGGAAGATGAGGCCAACATCTTCATACAGAGAAAGCTGGCTACATGGCTGAGGAGGTCAAAATAACCATGCACAGAGAGCTAGCTACATGGCAGACATGTCCAATATGTTCATAGAGAGAGATGCCTACATGGCAGATCAGTACAACATATCTATGCACAGATGAGTCCAAATACATGGTAGATGAGTCCAAAATGTCCATATACAGAGAGCTAGATACATGGTAGATTCGTGCCACATTTCCATATACAGAGTTCTAGCTACGTGGCAGATGAGTCCAACATTTCCACATACAGAGTGCTACAAGGCAGATGAGCCCAATATGTTCATACAAAGAGAGCTGGCTCCATGGCGGATGATTCCAACATGTCCATATACAGAGAGATAGCTAAATGGCAGACAAGCCCAATATGTTCATATACAGAAAGCTAACTACATGGCAAATTAATTCAACATATGCATGCACAGAGGGCTAGCTACATGGCAGACGAGTCAAAAATGTACATATAGAGAGAGCTAGTTACATAGCAGATGAGTAAAACATGTCCATATACTGAGAGCTAGATACATAGCAGTTGAGTGCAACATTTGTATATTTAGAGGGCTCTCCACAAGGCAGATGAGTTGAACATATTCATACAGAGAGAGATGGCTACATGGCTGATGAGTCCAACATGTCCATATACTTAGAGCTACCTTCATGTCACACAAGTCCATATGTTCATATACAGAGAGCTACCTACATGGCAGACGAGTCCAACATATCCATGCACAGAGAGCTAGCTCCATGGCAGACGAGTCCAAAATGTCCATGTACAGGTAGCTAGCTCCATGGCAGAGAAGTGCAATATTTCCATATACAGAGTTTTAAATACATGGAAGATGAGTCCTACGTGACCATATACTGAGAACCAGATACATGGCAGATGAGTCCAAAGTGTCCATATACTGAGAGTTGGCTACATGGCAGATGAGCCAACATGTATATATAGAGGACTAGCTACAAGGAAGATGAGTACAACATGTTCATACAGAGAGAACTGGCTAATTGGCTGATGAGTACATGTCCACATACAGAAAGCTAGCTACATGGCAGACAAGTCCAATATGTTCATATAAAGAGAGCTACCTACATGGCAGTTCAGTCCAACATATCCATGCACAGAAAGCTAACTACATGGCAGACAAATCCAAAGTGTACATATACAGAGAACAAGCTACATGGCAGATTATTGGATCATTTCCATATACAGAGTTCTAGCTACATGGCAGATGATTCCAACATGTACATATACTGGGAGTTAGATACATGGCAGATGAGTCCAACATGTGTATGTATAGACGACTAACTACAAGGCAGATGAGTCGAACATATTCATACAGAGACAGCTGGCTAAAAGTCTGATGAGTCCGACATGTCCATATACAGAGGGTTAGCTACATGGCACACAAGTCCAATATGTTCATATACAGAGAGCTACCTACATGGCAGATCAGTCCAACATATCCATGCACAGAGAGCTAACTACATGGCAGAGGAGTCCAAAATGTCCATATACAGAGAGCTAGCTACATGGCAGAGTAGTGCAACATTTCCAAATACAGACCTCTAGCTACATGGCAGATGAGAGCAATGGGTCCACAAACTGAGAGCTAGCTACATGACAGATGAGTCCAACATGTCCATATACAGAGTACTAGCTACATGGCAGATGAATCCAACATGTCCATATACTGAGAGTCAGCTACATGACAGATGATTCCAACATATATATGTTTAGAACGTTAGTTACAAGGCAGATGAGTCCAACATGTTCATTTCAGAGAGCTGTCTATATGGCTGATGAATCCAATATGTCCATATACAGAGAGCTAGCTACATGGTAGCCATGTCCCACTTGTTCATATACAGAGAGCGACCTATATGGCAGATCAGTCCGGCATATCTAAGCTCAGAGAGCTAGCTACATGGCAGACAAGTCCAAAATGTCCATAAACAGAGAGCTAGCTACATGACAGTGTAGTGCAACATTTCCATATACAGAGTTCTAGCCACATGACAGATGAGTCCAACGTGTCCATATGCTGAGAGTTAGCTACATGGCATATGAATCCAACATGTGTATATTTAGTGGACTAGCTACAAGTTAGATGAGTCGAACATATTCATACATAGAGAGCTAGCTACATGGCTGATGAGTTCAACATGTCTATACACTGAAGCTAGCTACTTGATAGAATGTTCAAAATGTTCATATGCAGAGACCTACGTAGATGGCAGAGCAGTCCAAGACATCCATACACAGAGAGATATCTACATGGCAGATGAGTCAAAAATTTCCATTTTCAGAGAGCTAGCTGTATGGCAGAGTAGTGCAGCATTTCCATATTCAGAGGTCTAGCTGCATGGCAGATGAGACCAAAGTGTCCATATAAAGAGAGCTAGCTACATGGCAGAGTAGTCCAACATGTCCATATACAGAGTACTAGATACATGGAAGATGAGTCCAACATGGGCATATACTGAGAGTTAGCTACATGTGTATATTTAGAGGGCTAGCTAAAAGTCAGATGAGTCGAACATATTCATATTGAGAGAGCTGTATACATGGGTGATGAGTCCAACATTTCCATGTACTGAGAGCTAGCTATTTGGTAGTCAATTCCAATAAGTTCATATGCAGAGAGCTACCTACATGGCAGATCAGTCCAGGATATCCATATAAAGAGAGATAGCTACATGGCAGAGTAATGCAACATTTCCATATACAGAGCTCTAGCTACATGGCAGATGAGACCAAAGTGTCTATATACCGAGAGCTAGCTACATGGCAGAGTAATCCAACAGTCCATATACATGGTACTACCTACATGGCAGATGAGTCCAACATGTTCATATATTGAGTTAGCTACATGGCAGATGAGTCCAACATATGTATATTTATAGGGCAAGCTACAAGGCAGATGAGTTGAACATGTTCATACACAGTGAGCTGGGTACATGGCAGATGAGTCCAACATGTATATATAGAGGACTAGCTACTAGGCAGATGAGTCCAACATATTCATACAGAGAGAGCTGGCTTCATGGCTGAGGAGTCCAACATGTCCATATACTAAGACCTAGCTACATGGTAGACAAGTCCAATATGTTCACATGCAGAGAGCTTCCTACATGACAGATGAGTCTAAGAGACCTAGCTACATGGCAGAGGAGTCCAATGTGTCCATATACTGAGAGCTAGCTTCATGGCAGAGTAATCCAACATGTCCATATATAGAGTACTAGCTACATGGCAGATGAGTTCAACATGACCATATACTGAGAGTTAGCTATATGGCAGATGAGTCCAACTTGTATATATATAGAGGACTATCTACAACACAGATGAGTCCAACATGTTAATACAGAGTGAGCTGGCTATATGGCTGATGAGTTCAACATGTTCATATACAGAGACCAAGTTAATTGGCAGACATGACAAATATGTTAATATACAGAGATCTACATACATGGCAGATCAGTTCAACATATCCATGCAAAGAGAGATAGCTTCATGGCAGATGAGTCCAAAATGTCCATATTCAGAGAGTTAGCAACATGGCAGAGTAGTGCAACGTTTCCATATACAGAGTTCTCGCTACATGGCAGATGAGTCCATTGTTTCCATATACTGAGAGCTAGCTAAATGGCAGAGTAGTCCAACATGTCCATATATAGAGTACTGGCTACATGGCAGATGAGTTCAACATGTCCATATACTGTGAGTAAGCTACATGGTAGATGAGACCAACATGTGTATATATAGAGGACTAGCTACAACATAGATGAGTCCAACATGTTCTTAGAGAGAGAGCTGGCTATGTGGCTCATGAGTCCAACATGTCCATATGCAGAGAGCTAGCTACATGACAGACTGCTCCAATATGTTCATTTGCAGGGAGCTACCTACATGACACATCAGTCCAACATATCCATGCACAGAGAGCTAGCTTCATGACTGATGAGTCCAAAATGTCCATATACAAAGAACTAGCTACATAGAACAGTAGTGCATCATTTCCATATACACAGTTTTCACTACATGGCAGATGAGTCCAACATGTAAATATATTGAAAACTAGGTACATGGCACAGTAGTCCAACATGTCCATATACAGATTATTAGCTACATGGCACCATGTAGTTACCTCTGAGTGCATGGATATGTTGGACTGATCTGCCATGTAGGTAGCTCCCTATATATGAACATATTGGAATTGTCTTCCATGTAGCTAGCTCTCTGTACATGGATATGTTAGACTCATCAGCCATGTAGCTATCTCTTTTTGGATGAACATGTTGCACTAGTCTACCTTGTAGCTAGCCCTTTATATATACACATGTTGGACTCACCTGCCATGTAGCTAAATCTCAGTATATGGACAGGTTGGACTCATCTGCCATTTGCTAATAATCTATATATGGAGATATTGGACTACTCTTCCATGTAGCTAGCTCTAAGCATATGGACATGTTGGACTCATCTGCCATGTAGCTAGATCTCTGTATATGGAAATGTTGCACGACTCTGGAATTTAACTAGCTCTCTTTGCATGGATATGTTGGGCTGATCTGCCATATAGGTAGTTCTCTGTATATGAACATATTGGACTTGTCTGCCATGTAGCTAGCTCTCTGTATATGGACATGTTGGATACATCAGCCATGAAGCCAGCTCTCTATGTATGAACATGTTGTACTCATCTGCCTTGTAGCTAGTCATATATATATCTATATCTATATCGATAGAGATAGAGATAGAGATAGAGAAAGTGATAGAAATATGAATGTTGGACTCATTTGCCATGTAACCAACTCTCTGGACAATTTGGACTACTCTTCCATGTATTTAGCTTTCAGTATATGGGACCGTTCGAGTCTTCTGCATTGTAGCAAGAACTCCGTATATGGACATTTTGGAGTTATCTGTCATGTAGCTAACTCTCAGTATGTGGACATGTTGGACTCATCTGCCATGTAGCTAATACTCTGTATATGGACATGTTGGACTACTCTGCCATGTAACTAGCTCTCAGTATAAAGACACGTTGGACTCATCTGCCATGTCGCTAGTACTCTGTAAATGGAAATATTGCAGTACTCTAACATGTAGCTAGTTCTCGGTATATGGACATTTTGGACTTGTCTGCCTTGTAGCTAGCTCTCTGTGCATGGATATGTTGGACAGATCTGTCATGTAGGTAGCTCTCTGTATATGAACATATTGGACTTGTCTGCCATGAAGCTATATCTCTGTATATGGACATGTGGGCTCATCAGCTATGTAGCTAGCTCTCTCTGTATGAATATGTTGGACTCACCTGCTTTGTAGCTAACTCTGAATATACACATGTTAGACACATATGCTATGTAGCTACCTCTCAGTGCATGGATATGTTGGATTGATCTGCTATGTAGGTAGCTCCCTGTATATATACATATTGGACTTCTCTTACATGTCTCTAGCTCTCTGAAAGTGCAAATGTTGGAATCATCAGCCATGTAGCATTCTCTCTCTGTATGATCATGTTGGACTCATCTGCCTTGTAGCTAGTCCTCTATATAAACTCTTGTTTGACTCATATGCATGTAGCTAACTCTCACTATATGGACATGTTGGACTCATCTGCCTTGTAGCTAATATTGTGTATTTGGAAATGTTGGACTACTCTGCCATGTAGCGATCTCTCAGTATATGGACACTTTGGACTCATCTATCATGTAGCTAGAAATCTGTATACATAAATGATGCACTACTCTGCCATGGAGCCTCCTCTCTGTATATGGATATTATGGACTCGTCTGTCATGCAGCTAGCTCTCTGGGCATGGATATGTTGGACTGATCTGTCATGTAGTTAGCTGTCTGTATATGAACATATTGGACTTGTCTGCTATATTGCTAGCTCTCTAAATATGAACATGTTAGACTCATCTGACTTGTCAGTAGACCTCTATATAAAAACATGTTGGACTCATCTACCATGTAGCTAACTCTAAGTATATGGACATGTTGCACTCAACTGCCATGTAGCGAACTATCAGTATATGGACATGTTGGAATCATCTGCAATGTTACTAGGATTCTGTTTATGGAAATGTTGGACTAGTCTGCCAAGTAGCTAGCTCTCAGTATATGGACACGTTGCATTCATCTGCCATGTAGCTAAAACTCTGTATAAGGAAATGTTGCACTACTCTGCCATTTAGCTAACTCTCTGTATATTGACATTTTGCACTGATGTGTCATATAGTTAGCCCTCTGTATATGAAAATATTGGAGTTTTCTGCCATGTAGCTAGCTCCCTATATATTGACATTTGGACTCGTCTGCCAAGTAGCTAGCTTTCTGTGCTTGGATATGTTAGACTGATCTGTCATGTAGGTAGCTCTCTGTTTTTGAACATGTTGGACTTGTCTGCCATGTAGCTATCTCCCTGTATATGGACACATTGGACTCATCAGGGATGTAGCCAGCTCTTTCTGTATGAACATGTTGGACTCATCTGCCTTGTTGCTAGGCCTCTCTATATAAACATGTTGGACTCATCTGCCATGTAGCTAAGTCTAAGTATATGGACATGCTGGACTCACCTGTCATGTGGTTAACTCTCAGTATATGGACATATTGAAATCATTTGCCATGTATATAATATTCTGTATATGGAAATGTTGGACTACTCCGCCATATAGCTAGCTCTCTCTATATGGACATTTTGGACTCAAAGCCATGAAGCTAGCTCTCTATGCATGGAGGTGTTGGACTGATCTGCCATGCAGGTAGCTCCCTGTATATGAACATACTGGACTTGTCTGCCATGTAGCTAGCTTTCTGTACATGGACATGTTGCATCATCAGCCATGTAGCCAGCTCTCTATGTATGAATATGTTGGACTCATCTACCTTGTAGATAGTCCTCTATATATACACATGTTGGACTCATCTGCCATGTAGCCACTCCTCAGTATATGGACACATTGGACTCATCTGCCATGTAGGTAACTCAAAGTATATGGACACATTGGATTCATCTGCCATGTGGCTATTATTCTTTATATGAAAATGTTGGACTAGTCTGCAATGTAGCTAACTCTCAGTATATGGACACGATGGACTCATCTGCCATGTAGCTAAATCTCTGTAATTGGAAATATCGCACTTCTCTGCCATGTAGCTAACTCTCTGTATATGGACATTTTGAATGCATCTGCCATGAAGATAGCACTCTGTGCATGGATATGTTGGACTGATCTGCCATGTAGGTAGCTCTGTGTAAATAAACACATAGGACTAGTCTGTCTTGTAGCTATATCTCTGCATATGGAAATGTTGGACTCATGAGCCATGTAGCTAGCTCTCTCTATAAGAACATGTTGGACTCAACAGCCTTGTAGCTAGTCTTCTTTATACACATGTTGATCTTGTCTACCATGTACCTAACTCTCATTATATGGACATGGTGGACTCATGTGACATATAGCTAGAACTCTGTAAATGCAAATGTTGCACTACTCTGCCATGTAGCTAGATCTCTGTATGTTGACATTTTGGACTCGTCTGCCATGTAGCTAGCTCTCTGTACATGGATATGTTTGACTGATCTGCCAAGTAGGTAGCTCTCTGTATATGAACATATTGGACTTGTCTGACAAGTAGCTAGCTCTCTACATATGGACATGTTGGACTCATGAGCCATGAAGCCAGCTCTCTCTCAATGAACATGTTGAACTCATCTGCCTTGTAGCTAGTCTTCTATATATACACATGTTGGACTCATCTGCCATGTAGTTATCTTTCAATACATGGACATGTTGGACTCATCTGCCTTGTAGCTAGTCCTCTATATATACACATGTTGGACTCATCTAACATGTAGCTAACTCTCAGTATATGGACGTGTTTCACTCATGTGCCATGTAGCTAGCTCTCGGTATATGGACATTTTGGACTTATCTGACATGCATATAGCTAGCTCTCTGTGCATTCATATGTTGGACTTTATTGCCATGTAGGTAACTCTCTGTATATGAACATGTTGGACTTGTCTGCCATGTAGCTAGCTCTCAGTATATAGACATGTTAGTCTCATCAGCCATGTAGCCAGCTCTCTCAGTATGAAAATGTTGGCCTCATCTGGTTTGTAGCTTATCCTCTCTATAAAAAATGTAGGACTCATCTGCTACATAGCTAACTCTCAGTATATTGGCACGTTCGAGTGATCTGCCATGTAGCTAGTACTCTGTATATGGAAATGTAGGACTACTCTGCCATGTAGCTAGCTCTGAGTATATGGACACGTTGGTCTCATCTTCCATGTAGCTAGAGCTCTGTATATGGAAATGTTGTACTACCCTGCCATTTAGCTAAGTCTCTGTATATGTACATTTTGGTCTCATCTGCCATGTAGCTAGCTCTCTGTAAATGGTTATGTTGGACTGATATGCCATGTAAGTAGCTATCTGTATATGAACATATTCCACTTGTCTGCCATGAAACTAGTTCTCTGTATATGGACATGTTGGACTCATATGCCATGTAGCCAGCTCTCTCTGTAGGAACATGTTGGACTCATATGCCTTGTAGCTAGTCCTCTATATATCCACAAGTTGGAATCATCTATCATGTAGCTAACTTTCAGTATATGGACAAATTGGACTCATCTCCAGGTAGCTAGAGCTCTGAATATGGAAATGTGGCAGAACTCTGTCATGTAGCTAGCTCTCTGCCTATGGACATTTTGAACTCGTCTGTCATGTAGCTAGTTCTCTTGGCATGGATATGTTGGACTGATCTGCCATGTAGGTACTTCTCTGTATATGAACATATTGGACATGTCTGCCATATATTTAGCTCTCAGTATATGGACATGTTCGACTCATCAGCCATGTAGCCAGCTCTCTCCATATGAACATGTTGGACTCATCTGTCTAGTATCTTTCCCTATAAATATACACTTGTTGGACTCATCTCCCATGTAGTTAACTCTCAGTATATGGACATGTTGTACTCATCTGCCATGTAGCTAATACTGTGTATATTGACATATCGAACTACTCTGCCATGTAGCTAGCTCTCAGTATAAGGACATGTGGGACTCATCTGCCATGTAGCTATAGCTCTGAATATGGAAATGTTTAACTACTCTGCCAAGTATCTAGCTCTCTATTTATGGTCATTTTGGACTAGTCTGCCATATATCTAGCTCTCAGAGAATGGATATTTTGGACTAATCTGTTTGCAGGTAGCTCTCTGTATATAAACATATTGATCTTTTCTGCCATGTATCTAGCTCTCTGTATATGGACATGTTGAACTCATCAGCCATGTAATAAGCTCTCTCTGTATGAACACATTGGTCTCATCTGCCTTGTAGCTAGTACTCTATATATACACAAGTCAGATTCATCTGCCATGTAGGTAACTCTCAGTATATAGACATGTTAGACTCATCTGCCATGTAGCTAGTACTCTGTATATGGATATGTTGGACTACTCTGCCGTGTAGGTAGCTCTTAGTATATGGACATGTTGGACTCATCAGCCATGAACCAGTTCTCTGTGTATGAACATATTGGACTCATCTGTCTTGTATCTACCCTTCCAAACATACACATGTTGGATTCATCTGCCATGTAGCTAACTCTCAGCATATGGACATGTTAGATTCATCTGTCATGAATATAGTCCTCTGTATATGGTCATGTTGTTCTACTCTGCCATGTAGCTATCTCTCAGTATATGGACATGTTGGACTCATCTGCCATGAAGTTAACTCTCAATATATGGACACGTTGGATTCGCCTGTCATGTTGCTAGTACTCTGTATATGGACATTTTGGACTTGTCTGCCATGTAGCTAGCCCTCTGTATATGGATATGTCGGACTCATCAGTCATGTACCTATCTCTCTCTATGAACACTTTAGACTCATCTGCCTCATAGCTAGTCCTCTATATATACACATGTGGGACTCATCTTCCATGTAGGTAGCTCTCTGTATATGGACGTGGTGGACTCATTTAACATGTAGTCAGCTCTCTCTGTATGAATACGTTGAAATCATCTGCATTGAGGTTGTGCTCAATATATGCACATGTCCGCCTCATCTGCCCTTAGCTAACTTTCAGTATATGGACATTTGGACTCATCTGCCATGTAGCTAGAACTCTGTATATTGAAATGTTGCACTACTCTGCATTGTAGCTAGCTCTCTGTATATGGACATGTGATCTCATCTGCCATGTAACTAGAACCCTGTATATGGAAATGTTGCAGTACTCTGCCATGTAGCTACCTCTCTGTATATGGACATTTTGGACTCATCAGCCATGTAGCCAGCTGTCTGTGTATGAACATTTTGTACACATCTGCCTTGTAGCTAGCCCACTAAATACACACATGTTGGAATCATCTGCCATGTGTTTCTCAGAATATGGACATGTTGAACTCATCTGTCATGTAACTGGCTCTCTGTATATGGACACGATGGACTAATCTGCCAAGTAGCTAGAACTTTGCATATGGAAATGTTGCACTACTCTGCCATGTAGGCAGCTCTCTGTACATGTACAATTTGTACTCGTCTGCCATGTAGCTAGCACTCTGTAAATGGATATGATGGACTGAGCTGCTGTGTAGTTAGCTCTCTGTATATGAAGATATTGCACTTGTCTGCTATGTAGCTATCCCTCTAAATATTCATATGTTGGACTCATCTGCCAGGTAGCTAACTCCCAGTATATGGACATGTTGGACTCATCTGCCATGTAGCCAGCTCTCTGTGTATGAACAAGTTGGACTCATCTGCTTTGTAGCTGGCCATCAAAATATACACATGTTGGACTCATCTCCCATGAAGCAAACTCTCAGTATTTGGACATGTTGTACTCATCAGCCATGTAGCTAGATCTCCATATATGGACATGTTGGACTACTCTGACATTTAGCTAGCTCTCAGTATAGGAACATTTTGGACTACTCTGCCATGTAGCTAGAACTCTTTATATGGAAATGTTGCACTACTCTGCCGTGTACTTGACTGTCTATATATCGACACGATAGACTCATCTGCCAAGTAGCTAGAATTTTGTATATGGATATGTTGCACTACTCTGCCATGTAGCTAGTTTTCTGTATATGAACATTTTGTACTCTTCTGCCATGTGGTAGCACTCTGTTCAAGGAAATGATGGACTGATCTGCTTTGTAGTTATCTCTCTGTATATGAACATATTGGACTTGTCTGCCTTGTAGCTAGCCCTCTAAATGTACACATTTTGGATTCATCTCCCATAAAGCTGACTCTCAGTATATGGACATGTTTGAATTATCTGCCATGTAGCTTGTTATGTTGTTATGTGCCATCGAGTCGGTTCCCACCCATAGCGACCCTGTATAGGGTTTCCAAGGGTGTAAATCTTTACGGGAGTAGAAAGTCTCATCTTTCTCCCGTGGAGCAGCTGGTAGTTTCGAACCGCTGACCTTAAGGTTTGCAGCCCGATTCGTAACCACTACGCTGCCATGTAGCTAGAACACCGTATATTGACATGATGGACTACTGTCATGTAGCTATCTCTCAGTATATGAATACGATGGACTCATCTGCCATGTAGCTTAAACTCTGTATATGGAAATGTTACACTACTATGCAATGTAGCTAGCTCTCTGTATATGCCCATGTTGATCTCATCTGTCATGTAGATAGAACCCTGTATATGGACATGTTGGAGTACTCTGCCATGTAGCTAGCTCTCAGTATATGGTCACGATGGACTCATCTGCCATGTAGCAAGAACTCTGTAAATGGAAATGTTACACTACTTTGCCATGCAGGTAGCTCTCTGTATATGGACACGTTGGACTCTTCTGCCATGTAGCTAGAACTCTCTATATGGACATGTTGCACTGCTCTGCTATGTAGGTAGCTCTCTATACATGGATATGTTGGACTGATCTTCCAAGTAGACAGCTCTCTGAATATGAACATATTGGACTTGTCTGCTATGTAACTAGCTCTCAATATATGCACATGTTGGACTCCAGCCATGTAGGCAATTCTATGTGTATGAACATGTTGGACTCATCTCCCTTGTAGCGAGCACTCTAAATATACACATGTTGGATTCATCTGCCATGTAGCTGGCTCTCAGTATACGGACATGTTAGAATCATTTGCCATGTAGCTAGTACTCTCTATATGGACATGTAGGACTACTGTGCCAAGTAGTTATCTCTCAGTATATGGACACGTTGGACTACTCTGCCATGTAGCTTGAATTCTGTATATGGAAATGATGCACTACTCTGCCATGCAGCTAGCTCTCTGTATATGGACATGTTGGAATCATCTGCCATGTAGCTAGAACCCTTTATATGGAAATGTTGCACTTCTCTGCCATGTAGCTAGCTCTCTGTATATGGACACGTTGGATTCATGTGCCATGGAGATAGAACTCTGTATATGGAAATATTGCACTTCTCTGCCATGTAGCTAACTCTCTATACATGTACATTTTTTTACTATTCTGCCATGTAGGTAGCTCTCTCAATATGAACATATTGGACTTGTCTGCCATGTAGCTAGCTCTCAGGATATGGATACTTTGGACTCATCAGACATGTAGCCACCTCTCTGTGTATGAACAGGTTGGACTCATCTGCCTTGTAGCGAGTTCTCTAAATACACACATGTTGGACTCATCTGTCATGTTGCTAACACTCAGTATATGGACACGTTGGACTCATCTGCCATGTAACTAATACTATGTATTTGAGCATGTTGTACTACTCTGCCATGTAGCTAGCTCTTAAGTATACGGACATGTTGAACTCATCTGCCAAGTACCTAGAACCCTTTATATGGAAATGTTGCACTACACTGCCATGTAGCTAGCTCCCTGTATATGGACATGTTGGACTCATCAGCCATATAGACATCTCTCTGTGTATGAACATGTTGGGCTCATCTGCCTTGTAGCTAGCTCTAAGTATATGGACATGTTAGACGCATCTGAGATGTAGCTAGTACTCTGTATATGGACATGATATACTACACTGCCATGTAGCCAGCTCTCAGTACATGG
>NW_006408992.1:1114365-1115557 GCF_000296735.1 Chrysochloris asiatica | reverse complement strand
TTGCTCAGGAAACCTGGACCATGCAGAAATTTGAAAATATTCCATGAGAATTCTCTCCTAACATTTATGTATTTTGGGCAAAACATGTTATCGGATATGTGATTTTCTGATATTTTTTCCCAATCTATGACTTGTGTTTTATTTTCTTTATAGTATCTTTGGAAGAGCAAACTTTTTAAAATTTGAAGAAATCTAATTTATCTTCTTTTCCTCCAAGAATTACAATTCTGCTGTCATGTTGAAGAACTCTTAGTCTAATACCAGGTCATGATGATTTTTTCAGGTTTCCTCTAAAGTTTTATAATGATCCATTTTACAGTTGTATCTTGATCCATTTAAATTAATTTTTATATGAGGTATGAGGCTTGGTCCATGTTTGCATTTTGTATGTCTGATTTCTCCAACATAATTTATTGAATTACCTTGGCACTTTTTCTGCAAAAAGTCAATTACTATATACATGCAGGCCTGTTTTTGGACTCTGTCCTCTTCCATTGATCATGTATCTATAATTTAGCCAGTATTATAATGATTTTTTGACATAGTAATAATGATTTTGGCAGTGTCATAATACGTCTTGAAACTAGGTATTGTGGGTCCTTCAATGTGTTGTTTATTTTTAAAATTGTTTCATCTAGTCTAGATACTTTGCATTTTCATCAGAATTTTAGAATACATTTTGATATGTACAATAAACCACTTGACATTTTGGTTGGCATTGTCTAGAATCAATCAACTAATTTTAGGAAAATAGATATCTTATTGATATTAAGTTTTATTCATTCCATGAATATAGGCTATATCTTCATTTATGTCTTTTTTCAGTTTCTATTGTTAGTATTTTATTGTTTCCATCATATACCTCTTGTTCATATATTTTTTTTTCTTAAGTGCCATCAAGTCAGTTCTGACTCATAGTGACCCATAGGTGTAGTTCAAATTCATCAAATTGCATCAGATTACTCTTTTTTTCCCCTCTTCTTTTCTTCTTCTAGTTGAGTTCTGATCATCCAGTCATTGAAGCCAGGTCAAGTGGGTATTATCTGTAAGTGTGGGTGTTCTAGTGCATATGCCCTCTCTTCTTATCAGCTGGACACTTCACTCTCCACTCTAGTCCTCTGTGGCTATGTCACTGACTCTGGGCCCAGGAGTTCCCAGATCTTGCCAACATGCTGGCCAACCAGGTCTCTAC
>NW_006408992.1:1111834-1112391 GCF_000296735.1 Chrysochloris asiatica | reverse complement strand
AAGGAATTGACAATAAATTACACATCAACATGAAAGTTGTTTTTAAGTGCCATCAAATTGGATTTGACTCATAGCAACCCTGTATAAGGTTTCTGGGTGTGTAAATCTTTGCAGAAGCAAATGCTTCATTGTTCTCCAATGGAGCAGCTGGTAGGCTTGAACTGTCAACCTTGTAATTTGCAGGCCAGAATTTGAAAGTATTTATGTATATATAATAAATAATCAAGACTATTGAAAATGCTGGGTGGGTAGAACTCAACAACAATTGACATTCCGGAAAAATAGCAAGATCCAAATTTATCTAAACATATCCAAATAATCTATGTGTAGAATGGATGCAAAAGGCAAGGTCCAAGGCACATTGTCCAGTGTGGATAGTCTTACATGTCATTTACTTGTTTAACAATTATGGAGACTGGTTCTAAGTGGATGCGACCTGAGGAATATTCATTACAACAAAGATTGGTTGCCCTAGAACATACAACCTTTGCCATCTGATGTTCTACCCACATCTGTACTTCTTATGTGCCTCATTGGCAAATTCAGTCCTGCTGAAT
>NW_006408992.1:1109499-1110691 GCF_000296735.1 Chrysochloris asiatica | reverse complement strand
GCGTCTTAGTTATGTAACAGCTTTTGTTCAATAATTTTTGCTTCCCATACCTTCATCTTTTTTGTTCCTTTGCTTGTGACTTAGTGCAGCAATCACTAAAATGAATTGAGGAGAGTTAAAAAAAAAAAAATCAAGGCCAAACACAGTAAGAAAATTCTTGATTTTATAAGAAGATAGCTTATAGACCAAACATAGGCAGACACCTTCTAAAAATGTGTCAGTTGTGGGACATTTTATTTTCTGAAAAACTGATGGAGTAAGATCCCTATGAATTTTGGAGAATATATTATGCCTTTGCTTCAGATGTTTTTTGGCAGTAGCTCTTTTTGATGGTGTAAACTCTACAGAAGGCAGTTTAAATAATAAAATTAAGTGTAATTTGGTAAAGATGTTTATCAAGCTTTTTCTTAAACAGTTGATAATTTGCAAATTTCTTTGCTAAATTGTGCTTCTTCATTAGTGAGGACTAGAGCTTGCTACAAATCACTAATGAATTATGACATCAATTTTTTTTTGTGGCTCTGATAAGTTTAGATGTCATTCACCCTGTGCTGAAAATATCAAGTGGCCTCGTTGAAGTAACTCCAGTATCACCAACTGTAACAACTGAATTCTGAAATTATCGCAGCTTTTCAGAGTAAATGTCCTTCTCTGAGGAGGTGGTGATGTGATTGGGATACATAGCAATTGAAGCAAGACACATAGCCGGTGCTTCGTTTGAAATTGATATGTACCCCAGCAACGTCACTACCTTGTCAGAGAAGGGGCTTTGCTTTGAAAGGCTGCAGTATTTATTCTATGACAGTGTAGGCTGTGGTGCCCAGTACTGTATGCCACAGTGTTGATGAAGCAGTGCTGCTGACATATCTTCCTTGCCTCAGACTGTATCTTGGCATGCATTTCTGAAATCACTTGCTTTGTTTCTATCTGCCAAGATTTTAATGAAATGAATGAGAATAGGAGCAGCTCAGGGAGAGACCAAGGATGATACTCATATAGGGATTATAAGGCATTCAGGGAAAAAAACAACAACAATAGCAATAGTAAACACTTACATGCGCCAAGTAGCGTACTAAGTGCTTGCCATCTATTATCTCATTTAATGCTCATAGTCCTATGGGGGTGGAGTCTGTTTTACATACCAGAAAATTAAAGAACAAGATAGTAAACAAATTACTGAGTCATGAAATTG
>NW_006408992.1:1098615-1102709 GCF_000296735.1 Chrysochloris asiatica | reverse complement strand
GTTCATATTTTCTAGTTCACTTGTTTTCTGAAGTAAATCTATCTAAAATGTAATTATGCAATCATTTACCTTTGTCAACAAATGTGTTTAATGTACACATAACTTTTTCTTACTGATCCATGGCATGATGTCTAAATGAATCTTTGTGTCTGAGAAATTTAAATTTAGAAAGAGCCCCACTTTCCCCATTCCATCACCCCCCCATCCCCTAATTTACAGAAGCAAGAACTGAGGGCCTGAAATGTCTGTGACTTCCTGTTGGTTACATACCAACTTAGCGTTATACGGAATTTGGGGGCCATTTCCCACACAATGTCCTGATGTAACTACAGTACTTTTTCTCCCCTCAGAAATCCCATTGGCTAGATAGAACCTTGCTTACACAATAGAATCCTCTGCTGACTGAGTCTCTGTAAGCTCTAACCCATGCCCAATTGAGGGTTGCCATCTTTCCTCTAATCCAGCACTTCCATCTGCTTAGATGGGAGCATCCCGGTGGCTTGACTTTCATAACCAACATTTAAGGACAACTTCCTCTGGTGAACTTCCCATGTGTGCTCCCCACATTGTACTCTCTATGTTATTTTGGCACTCTGTCTTTGATCTGCCATGTTTGTACCATGATTTGAGTCCATGTCTGTTTGCGTTCACTTCTGCTGTCAGATCAGTGATAGCATCCCATTCACTGTTGCTGTCCCAGTGTAGGATCTCTAGCAGTTCCTTGTGAGAATCAATTAATTGATGAACAAATAACCTACTCCAAATCCATGTCCTGCCCTCATTTTCAAGCCTCCTCAATTTAAGCCCTATTATTTTTGTTTTATTAAACTTTTGTCAAACTCTTGATTTCTGCACCATAAATGTGTGTTACTATATTATTTTCCGTTGCTATCCTGAAACTAGATTGCCTATGAGCAGATTTCACCTTTGATCATTGGAACTCTGTGTGTCTCTATTTTGTCCTATAAAAATGAAATGAACTGGGTGACTAAAGTGTTGAGAAAGAGGACTGTAGCATCAATAAAACTAATGCATGTTCTCTATTGTCATTGTCCCAGTGACTGTCAAGCTTATCCTCCCTTCCTGACTCCCTGCCATTGTCTTGGGATCTGCCATTTTTACTTCTAGTAGCTATAAAAACAGACCTTAAACCGACAAGCTTAAGGGTGAATAAGAACACTTTCCAATAAGGACTTCTTATTTGAAACAGTAAAATGAGCTTGGTTGCAAATATATATTTAGACTGAGCCCGACTGTCCAGGGCCTGCTTTCTTTCCTTTCTGATTCATGCCTTTCTTTAGACTAGTTGATGTTACCAGTACAATGACTTTAGAATAAGTTAGAGAGGTGAGATTTTGCTAAATAAGGAATCAGAATCAAGAAAAGATGGAAAGCTTTATTTAGAATGAGTTTTGGACTGAAAATGACTGTGGATCTTTTTCTTTTTTTATAGTGTGAGAAATGTAACCCTGGGTTTGAAATGGAACCATTTAATCATTTATTTTAGCCTAGTTGAGAAAAGGAGAGAGCCAGCATCTTCTCAAACCTGAACATTTATTTTTAGGAGGCAAAAAGAAAGTGAGAGACGGTGTGACCTTGTTTTCTGTGGATTTTCTCTCTCTTGCTTTCTGTTTTGCACTTTCTTTTGTCTTTTTGAAGGAGATCATATGTATTTTTAATGATGGACATAGCAAAATACCCAGTAAATAGGAAATGTTAACAGCAACAAAAAAAGAACACTGTGGACTATCCAAGTATGTTAGAGAATGTAGACAGACATGACTCCAAATGTGTTTCTTCTCCATAGCTGTTAATTCATGTTCACGCTCCACAGATATACTACGGTTAACCATTGAACAGGTTAGTCTCAATCTGGGTCATACTTGCAGGTGCAGTATCGCTGGTCAGGACCATTCTCAACTAGCCCACTGCTTAAAGATAAATCTGTAGGTGTGGGATCTTGTTTGTTTGTTTTAAATCTATTTTTATCTTTGTAAATCTGGATCCGGATAGATAGATAGATAGATAGATAGATAGATAGATAGATAGATAGATAGATAGATGATAGATATAGATAGATATATATTTGCACCTACATGCACATTATATTTAGCTAGATATGGAGTCTTAGAATAGTGTTAGAGGTTAAACATTGGACTGCTAACCAGCTGTTCCTTAGAAACCCTATACAGGATCACTATGACTTGGAACCAACTCAGTGGCACTGCACAACAACAATCTATGCATCTATCATCTATCTCCCTATGGGGAAACTTGATGGTGCTTCTTTTTGACACATCTTCAGAAAAGACCAATAATTAGAAAAGGACGTCATATTTAGCAAAGCAGAAGGTGAGAAAATGAATGAAGCCCTCAATGCAATAGATGGGCACAGTAGTTGAAGCAATGGGTTCAAACATACCAGTGGATCATGAAGCTGGGTTAGGACTGGCCAGCATTTCATCTTGCTCCATACAAAGCCGGTGATTCAAACCCACCAGCTGCTGGTTAGAAACCTTACACAGGGTCCCTAGGAGTTGGAACCAACTCAACAGCACTTAACAGCAACCACATGGGGTGGTTATGATTTGAAGATAACTGGGTAGCAGCTAACAACAATAATCTATCTGAAATCTCTCCTATTAGCCTTAGTCAAAAGCTGTAAACAGGCTAAAAATACACACACACACACACACACACACATGAAAGCGTCTATCTAACTTGCTCATTTAACTTTCACAACAAACAGGTTAGAAAGGCAGATAAAGAAACTGAGGTCTAGGAATATAAATAACTAACTCAGTTTACAGTAACAATATGATGAAGTCATGATGTGAACCTGAATCTTTTTGACCATGTGTTCTTAACTACAGTATTGCATATATGGAGTCTCTATACAAAGCATAAGGAACTCTGGTAGCATAGTGGTTACGAATCGGGCTGTGAACCTTAAGGTCAGCAGTTTGAAAGTACCAGCTGTTCCATGGGAGAATGATGAGGCTTTCTGCTCCCATAAAGATTTACAGCCTCGAAACCCGGTACAGGGTCGCTATAAGTCAGAAACAGTGCCAAGGCACCTAACAACAACAACAACATACGAAGCATATCCCAAATAAACGAGATTTTTACTAAGGGATCTGTTGTTGTAAAGTGCCATCAAGTTGATTCTGACCCATAGCGACCCTGTGTCGGGTTTTCAAGGAGCAGCTGTTGAGCTTGAACCACTCACCTTGCAGTTCAAATGACTTTGCAGTGTGGTGCATTAGCCCACTATGGGAGTGTCCAAAAATAATCATTTGAAGACTGGCAAATTCATTGGTGTAGATAGGTGGGGCATGATTCATGAACTGCTTACTTGTTTTTTGTTTTTTAATCAAATTTCTTATTTTGATGAGGTGACATCATTCTGCAACAGTGTGAAATTAAAGTTTCATGTGTTATCAATATTTCCAGAATTTTGGGTGACATTCTTGAAAATATGAACATCTCTAATCCTCCTCCTTGCTGTCATTGAATAGAAATAATGTGCTTATAGAATGAGGGTGATAGAGAAAGATTCCTGCGCTCTTTGTCAAGAATTTCACCTCTGTCATCCATACCTTGAAATACAAGGATAGTGGTGTAAGGAAAAACGACATTATAACTTTCTAAAATAAATGAGAAGTTTTAATGTAAATGAAAGTTTTATTTTAAAAGAAGATGGGAATGATGGTTGTGTTGGAGAACTCAGGAAAGAAATCTCTTTGCCTAAGATTAATCAGCCTGTTAAACAAGCAGTGATATACATGGAACAGCTCTTCCACAGAAAGCCTGAGCTATTTCTTCTCTCAGAAATGACCCAGAAAAAATGTTAACTATACACTAAGGTCTTCGCCGACTCTATAGACAATGATAGGTGGAAAGAGACAACTAAGTGTCTTAATAACACGAGACCCATGGCAATGGCTTCCTTTTCCAATATAGGTCTAAATTTCTGAATTTCATAACAACTTTGATGCTAATTTTGATGAACATATTTAATGAATATTTTACTTAAAAGGGAATAAATCTCTTCTTTCAATACTAGAAAAAAGAAAAACAAAACAAAACATAAA
>NW_006408992.1:1097007-1098515 GCF_000296735.1 Chrysochloris asiatica | reverse complement strand
GTTTTTAGTGAATTCCCTGGTTCACGCTAGGCTCAGCATGACAACTCCAGGAAAGCCTGTGAAGGTAATGGGGACCTTGAAACCAGGGTCCCACCTTCAGCTGTGGGACTATGAATTTGTTAGCTTTTAAGGAAGGAGAAGGCCATTGTGAATTATTACCCATATTCTTTTGCATATTCTCAAGTCTGTTCATGTACAAATTAATCAATAAACAAGGTAGGCACATGTGTAAGGTATCAACAAAGCAGGGGCACCAAAGCAAAGACCAAGAGATACTAAGCAGACAGGACACAAGGAAAAGTGAGTGCAGCAGAGGTAGGGAACTGATAAGGCAGCATCGATGGACCCAAGCGTGACAACAGTAGTGAGGTTGGCCCAGGATCGGGCAGTGCTTTGTTCTGCTATGCATAAGGTCACTATGAGTCGCTACCAACTCGATGGCACCTAACAACAACAGCAAGTAGTGCTGACATTAGTAATAGCAATATGGATTTATTTCAAAATCTGCATCTATTCCTTGCTATAGTTTTTAAAAATAATGGTACTGAAAGTGAAAGAGCTTTAGAATCTGAAATTGTCACCTCTGCAGATCCCATGAATAACAGAAATTCAGATCCTGCTTTGTGGAATTTTTTTTTTTCTTCTGATGCTGTAAATTACTGGGTTGGATAAAGGGCCAAATGGTTGTGTGCATCACAGTGGGGCATTTGAAAAGTTGTGTTCTGGAGCAAAGTTCTGTAGCCAGAATATATTCTATTTCTAGGGTACAAAGTTACTGGTAAAATTATAAGATGGGATTTCTCCATCACTCGGCTCTCTATATTGTTTTGTTTACAAGTTCTAAGGTATTTAAATATCTGTTTTCTAAGGATGAATTGAGTGATATATGCACCTCATATATGACTGATAAACATAAAATCAGTTCAACTCACAGATTATTCACAGAAAATACAGCATTCAACATGTCAGTATTGTAAAGTTATCTTGCCATGCCTTGCTATCATTAAAACAATCGCTGAATAGGGACTATTTGAGGAAGAAAGGAAGGGCTTGGGCCCCACAAAATAGAAATTTTGGAGCTTTGCTTGAATTTGTTGCTCAGTTTGACCCACTTTGAACCAGTCATATCTTAAAATATGGGAACACAGGATAGGGCAACCATATGGTATGTGTATCAAGTGCCTATCTCAGAAGCATTGTTGTTGTTGTTATGTGCTGTGGAGTCTGTTCCAACTCATAGTGACCCTGTACAGGGTTTCTGAGGCTGTACATCTTTACAGAATCAGAAAGCCTCATCTTTCTTCTGTGGAACAGCTGGTAGTTTCCAACTGCTGACCCTGAGATTTGCAGCCCGATTCGTAACCACTACGCTACCAGAGCTCCTTCTCAGAAGCATTAGAAAGAGAGAAATTATGGGAGTGTTCCTGAAGTAATGAGTGCCAGAGATCAATTTCACATAACCACTACACTGTAGTTGACATACTTGAATCTTGAAAATAAGGGTAAAA
>NW_006408992.1:1088496-1091532 GCF_000296735.1 Chrysochloris asiatica | reverse complement strand
AAAACAACTGCTGTTGAGTCAAGTGGACTCTGATCCATGGTGACGCCGTGCGTCACAATGAAACTCTATCCCATGAGGCTTTCAGTGGCTGATATTTTTTGAAGTAGATCATCTCTGGGTAGACTTGAACATCCAAACTTGCATTAAGCAGCTGAGTGTGTTAACATTTTCCACCTCCCAGGGATTCTCTTCTTTCAGTAGACTTAGTGATGTGAATCACAAGAGTGCTAATGAGCTTCATAACTGTGACCTATGAGGGAACCCTGACATTGTGTGTGGGTTTTCACTGTATGATGCCTACTCTACTTCTTCTTCTTTTTTTTTTTTTTTCTTTATTCAGAAATGTATGAGTGAAATCTATGTCTACACTTTTGTGTGTAAAGAAGGTTTTAAGGGATGTTTCAGGTAAAATAATTAGACATAACACCCTCAATTGCCAAATTGAATGAACTTTTCTGAGAAACTTAATCGTACCAAGTAAACCCCCAAAAAACAGGGTAAGAAATTTAGCTTCAGAAACAGATGTATAAAGGATTGATTGGCATTTCTGTGGACTTGTACTAAGATTGGAGTGAGTGTCATGGAATTAGTTGCCAGCAGTCCTGTATTCAAGGTTGTCAGTGTGCTTCCCACCTCTTCTTTCTCTCTTGCAAACAGTCTCATTGTTTTTAGTTGCCAGAAAGTCACCTCTGACTCAGTTCCCTCAACTATAACAGAATGAAACATTGCCTAGTCCTGTACCATCTTTATGATTATTTGCCCATTGTGTCAGTCTGTCTCATTGAATGTTTTCCTCACCGACTCTCTGCTTCATCAAATATGATGTCCTGTTTGATCAATAGCTCCCTTATGGGCTACACATCCAAATTAAGTAGCTCAAAGACTTGTACAAGATTCTATGATGTGTAGAGTTTTCACTGGCTGACTCTCAGAAGTATATGGCCATGTCTCTACCATGGATGAATATCCTTCTCCTCCAACTTCACATAAGGGAAGGAGGAGAATCACTAGTGTCAACCCAAGGTTAAAGTCAGACATCACTCCAACTTGCAATGAACTACCAGTTTGGATAGCTGCTGTTCCTCCTACAGCACGTTCTACTTCTCAACTAGGTCCTTTAATTTATCGTAATGACCACACAGAACTCAGACACCTTACTCACACTTCCGACTTTATTAGGGAAGGTAGTTTACAGGTCAGGGTGAGAAATGTCCAGGATACAGCTCTTTCAGTCAGTATAGCCCACTTTCTGCCATGCCCATAGGCGGTCCTCTCTCTGGTCCTTAGCATTGACCTTGCTTGGGAAATGTTGCAAAGTTCTTTTAGTGCAGCTTATACATGTGCCACTATGGATTAATGCTCTGGGCCATGAGGTCAGTTTGAATCACAAGGTCAGCAGTTCAAATTCACCAGTCACTCTGTGGAAACCTTGTACAGGGTTGCTATGAGTCAGAACCGACTCAATGGTACTTAACAACAATAACAATAAATGCCCAAAAGGGCACTGTACTATAAGCCTCATCCCATATGGACTTAGCTCTGTCTCTTTTGGTTAGCAATCCTAGCTCCCTACTGATTGAGTGACTGGGGCACTCCACTCCGCAAACAAGCCTCCTGCCCAAAGGCATTCAGATTTCTCAGACCATGGACTAAGAAGCCCACCACTCTGATGCATGCTTGGCCTCTTTGTTCTGTTGCTGCCATTCCTCTGCCACTGTGGTGTTACAGCTTGGTCTAACACACAGGGATCTCAGCATCCAAAGAATGTTCGCTACTTCTGACTCTTTGCATATTGAGATACCCTGCTAGCATTTGAAACACCAGTGGCATAGTTTCCAGCATCACAGCAATACAAAGGCCACCACAGAATGATAAACTGACAGATGGGTGGTGGACTAGTTGCTTCCTGGCCACATTCCTACAGGTGCCCCCTTACTCATCACTCTTCCTCCTTCTCCTCTTGGTGCCATGCATTTCTCATACTGCCACCAATTTAATGTACCTGGATCAAAAGGTGTTCAAAGCATTTACAGAACCCTATTGCCATGAAATGATATTTTTCTCTATGATTCAGTTTCTTCACAAATAGTCCCAATCAGTAATCTCCCATGTCTTCATGAAATTTACCCACTTGTTTGATGCCCCTCCAATAAACCGAGATCCCATTTCTGGGCTTTATTTGGCTACAGGGTTCTTCTTCTGTCTGTTTTTTGCTCTTGGTGACACCTAACATTTTCTATTGACTCCTGTCTCCAACTCTACATTCCTTGAAGAAATTTTCAAGTAAGAAAATTGTGAAAGGACAGAGAGTATAGGTTCTGGAATTAGACTGTGAGACTCCAGGCAACTAAGTGACTGAACTGTACGGAATATTGCTTTCCTCAACCTTGGACTCAGAGGAAGAAGTCCCTACATTTCATAGACTCAGAGAAGCGTTACATGGGAATTGCTATTGAGTCCTGGTAGCACAGTGGGTCATGCGTTGTAGCGCTAACTGCCAAGATCAGCTGTTCAAATCTCTCAGTCACTTTATGGAAGAAAGATGAACCTTTCTGATCTGGTAAAGATTTATAGCCTTGGAATCGCTACATAGGGTCATTAGGAGTCAGAACAGACTCAATGACTCAGCAGCAGCATCCATAGAATGGGAAATGATGATGAAATAATTCTTGTATCCTTCCCAACCTGTACCAGATTTCTGCATCCAGGGTTGTCTGTATGCTGTCTGCTCTTGTCAGAAAACTACTGTTGAGTTTTTATTAGTGTTTTTGTTAGGTGCTGCTGAGTCAGTTCCAACTCTTAGTGACCCTTTGTACAACAGGACAAAACATTACTAGGGGAGGAACAAACAAGATGGCGGATCAGGTGGACATGCAGTAAAGGAGCTCTGCTGGCAACAACACAGAATACCCAACCAAGCAGGCTCAGGGGCTGGTCCCAGAACTCTGAACCACATATAAAGGAATATTTAGAAGGTTGGAAGACTCACAGCTGGGGAATTTGTGGCAGAAGCAAGACATCTATTGCTTTCTAGTC
>NW_006408992.1:1084511-1085914 GCF_000296735.1 Chrysochloris asiatica | reverse complement strand
GAGAGGAACGCGCAAGCAGAATTCGGGACCTTATCCAGAGTAGCAGCAGTGTCAGAGATGGAGGCAGAGATGGGAGCATGGATAGGGGGCGTGGCTGAGGACTCTAGATTCATCAACTAAGAAGAGAAGGACTAAGAACTGGTGGCCAGGAGCAGACTTGCAGAACGTGCCCTTTGCAGATGTAAATTATTATATATGCCTGAGTGGGAAAAAAATAATAAACACTTAGAATTCATAGATTACTATGGAGACAATTGCCATCGGTAACAAACTGAGTTATAGCTCTCCATTTATTTATGTCTTTTTATCTTTACTTCATTGTAATTTTATGGGTTTCTTTGTATTTCTCAGTCTTACAAATTTTTCCTGTTTTGTTTGGTATTAAGTGGTATAGCAGGTACTGAAAGGTTGGTGATCAAAACTCACCAGCTACTCTGTGGAAGTCTGCTTCTGTAAAGATTTATAACCTTGAAGACACTATGGGACAGTTCTACTCTGTTATATAGGATTGCTCTGAGTAGGAATGAAATTGATGGCAAAGGGTTTTTAGTTATTTTGGGAACTCAAGTACTTTTTAGCTTTTGTTGATCCAGCGAGTCAGGTTTTTAAATGTCTTCTTTTTAATTTAGCAGTTCAAGTCCACTATTAAAAACAAGAAAGTAAAAAAAAAAACAAAAACAAAAACAAAAAACAACAAAATTACTAGGTCTTTGGCCTTCCTCACAATTGGTGCTACCACAATGTCAGTCCATCTTGTTGAATATCTTCTTCTTTTTCACTGACCCTCCACTTTATAAAGTGTGATGTCCTTCTCCAGATACTGGTCCTTCCTGATCACATGTCCAAAGTATGAGATGTGAAGTCTTGCCACCTTACTTCTAAGGAACATTCTAGCTATACTTCTTCCAAGACAGATTTGTTTGTTCTTCTGCTAGTCCATGGTATTTTCCATATTTTTCACCACCATAATTTAAATGCATTGATTTTCCTATGGTCTTCCATATTCATTGTCTGGCTTTCACATGCATATGAAACAGTTGAAAATACCATGGCTTGAGTCATGCAAACCTTAGTGCTCAAAGTGACATCTTACTCTTTAACACTTTAAAGTTGCTTTTTAACACTTTAAAGAGGTCTTTTGCAGCCACTCTGCCTAATGGAATACATCATTTGCTTTCTCGATTGCTGTTTCCATGAGCATACATTGTGGATCCAAGCAAAATGAAGTGTTTGACAACTTCAGTCTTTTCTTCATTTATCATGGTGTCATCTATTGGTCGAGTTGTGAGGACTTTTGTTTTCCTTACATTAAGGTGCACTCTATACTAAAGACTCTAATCTTTGATCTTCAGCAGTAAGTATTCCAAGGCCTCTTCCCTTCCATTAAGCAAGGTTCCATCTGT
>NW_006408992.1:1082168-1083136 GCF_000296735.1 Chrysochloris asiatica | reverse complement strand
CCATTTTCCTGTTCTTTCTCTCCTATCTTTTTAATGAACTCTTGCTTTCTTCATGCATTATGTTCTTGATGTCAGCACACAACTCATTTGGTCTTCAGTCATTAGTGTCTAATGCATCAAATCTGTTCTTGAGATGGTCACTAAATTCAGGTGGGAAGTGCTCAAGGACTTATTTTGTCTCTTGTAAACGTGTTTTACTTTTCTTCAAGTGTTTTGTTATGTGCACTTCATATTACAAATTGCATAGCCCACTGGAATTCAGATTTGTGTGCCCTGATTGTTTTTTTGTTCCATTATCCTATAAACTCCCTTAGAGCAGCAACTTAGAAGTGTGCTTCACTTCTCAGAATTCCCCCAATGAGTTATAATACATTTTTCTAATTATTTATTGACTGTAATTACATCATAATAGCAGTATAATAAGTGAGCAACATCATGTATTCTAGCTATAAACTGCCTAGATTTTGGATATGAAACCATCACTTGTTAGCAGTATGATGTTGAGTACACTACTTAACTTCTCTGGGTTTAATTTTTCTCATTATTTCACATCTTCTTCTGAGTTGTCCTAAGGACTAAATTACATAAAAGGTGCAAAACTCTATACTGACATGTAATAATAAGTCTAATATCACTACAAGGTGTTTTTTTTCTTCATAAATTACTTTATAGCTTCCTAGGTATCACATTGCCCAATTTCTTATTTTTGCATCATTAATGCAAGGACTTTTAACTTTGGGTTAAAAGGAAAGTAAGAAAGCATCTTCACTTTCAATAACACCTACTTAAATTAAAACAAAAACTCGATAGTACCCGTGACTTTGTTCTCAAGATAAGTACACATTTTTGTATCATTATTGTTAATGATGCCAGGTGGCATCACTGATGGACTCGGGGGTGGCAGAGGTGGTGAGGTTGGCCCAGGATCGAGCATTGTTTCGTTCTGCTGTGCATGGGGTCGCTATGAG
>NW_006408992.1:1077464-1078857 GCF_000296735.1 Chrysochloris asiatica | reverse complement strand
TTTCTCTGGTTAGATTTATTCCTAGATGCTTCATCCTTTGGGCTGTGATTGTAAATGGTATTGCTTTCCTAATTTTCTTTTTAGCACTCTCATTGCTAGTTTAGAGGAATCCAACTGATTTTTGTATATTGATTTTGTACCATGCCACTTTGCTGAATCTTTTTTTGTTTTTTTTTTCCTGAGTCTTTGGGGTTTTCTATGTATAGGATCCTATCATCTGCAGATAGAGCTTTACATCTTCTCTACCAATTTGGATGCCTTTAATTTCCCTATCTTACCTTATAGCTCTTGGTAAGACTTCCAGTACAATATTGAAAAGGAATGGTGATAAACGACATCTTTCTCTGGTTTCTGTTTGCAAAGAGAAATCCTTCAGTTTCTCTTCATTGAGAGTGATGTGGCTGTTGGTTTTGTATATATGTGTTTTATTATGTTGAGGAATATAAGTATTTTTATTATAATGGATCATTATCTTAAAACCTGGATCCTTTGTGTTTTCTTACAATAAACTCCTTCTACAAGTAGGGCATTAATTTTCTTCACAGCAGCCAGAAATAACCTTCTTTTGTGCCAATTAAGTTGAGTTCTTCCCTACACTCACTCCCTTAGCATTTGGAATTGCTTCTGGCATGCTTTTTGCTTTGCTTTTGCTTGTGGCACAGAAGCATGAGTTAGTATTACTCAGGGGCCAATATTCCGTGTGCCTAACAGTTTACCTTCAGAAACTTGGCCCTAGTACACTCTGATGCTTACTCTATTTCCTATATATTATGGTTTTCTCAGTAATGAGGGTTCTTAGGTAACGCTGCACGAGGGCAGCTAAAGCCAATGGCTTCCCTGTGCTGCCAATTATAAGATTGATTTTCTTGGACATTGTGAACTCTGAATTCCTGATACCTTCCTAATCCTGATGCACCAGCCTGAGTGGGACGAGAGGAAGCTGATAGTCTTCAGTATGGGATGATCTTTCCAAAGGAAAGGTAACCATGTAGCCTGAAACTTGTTTTATGTGTGTTCAAACTTAACCCTACTATGCCATATCTTACAGTCCGTGTGTTCTCACAGCTCTCTCATTGAGCCCCCATATTTTCTGACTCCCTATTGCAAGCTCATTCCATCACATAGCATCAACTACCGTTATGACTCTCCCTTTCTCTGTTTCTCTCTCATTTCTCTTGGCCTCTATTTTTCTCTGTGGGTTTCTCTCTTTATTTTCTCTCATTTAACTGTCTATACCATTTTATCTTTCTCTGGGTTTGTCTCGTTGCCTCTGCCTCTCTGCTTATCTCTCACACTTTCTTTTTGTCTTTCTCTCGTTTATATCCACATTAGCTGTGTGAAGCCAGATTATTTGCTCAGCATACATGTGGAATAAGGATGATGAAAGTCTACA
>NW_006408992.1:1064891-1076949 GCF_000296735.1 Chrysochloris asiatica | reverse complement strand
AAAATTGACCAATACCCATGTTCCATGTTATTACAATTACAATGAACCCTGTTAACTCCCAAATGAATCATGATTCAATTAGCAACTTCTCTCACCACCTCTTACCTAGACCCATTGGGAAAAAGTCATTTGGTGGGAGTTACAAAAACAGAGCTACAAGAGGCATATTCAACAATTTACTGTAGTGCAATAGACATACATAGAACATACCTAGATCATAGAACCTATTACAAATTAACATTTGTTCTTAAGTGCTTTTGAGTCAGTTCTGACTCATAGTGACCCTATATAGGGTTTCCAAGGAGTGGCTGGTGAGTTTGAAGCACTGACCTTGAAGGTCAAACCGATTTTGCAGTCCAGCACATTAACCCACTGTGGTACACCAGGACTCCACATATAGACATAGCTCAGTAAATGAAAGGCAAATGATTGAAATAAAAACTTGGAATATCAACATTATAAAGATTAGCATTTTCTTTTTTAATCTCCCAAAATGGACCCACTTGTTCCTACCACTTCTCTTTTGTTTAATTCCTCTCCCTTCACTGTTACCTCTGTAGGTAGCAAGTGCCTACCTTGAATGTTGTGCATTAGATTTTGGAGTTAAACGTACATTGGACCTTTCCTCAACTGGTCTTTTCTTTCCTATGAATCCTTGTTTATTGGTTATGAACTAGACCTCACCATCAGATTAGTTACCCAGCTAAGGAGGACATCCTCCTCTAGCGCCTCCTTCCATATTCCTGCCATTTGCCCTCAAATGCTCCTTGAAAAATGAGAATGAAATAAAACTCTGATTCAACACATTCAACCAGCACAATTTTATTCTTGTGCGTTAGTCTCATGACTTTTTGAGGCAAGTTCAAGTCTACCAAAGCTAAACACTAGGATTCTGGAATAGTAGTTCTCAACCTGAGAACTGAAGTCATTTGAGAAGCTTTGAATAATATTGATGCCTGGGTCCCACTTCAGAGATCATGATTTAATTAGCCTGGGCATTAAGATTGCTATAAGCTTGAAGGCAACAATCAATACTAGGTTCTTCTGTCTTTTAATCTTTAAAAGTACCTGCATTCACTGAGGAATTCACTGCCTTTTGATACCTGATACTCAGAACTGTGGACTATTCTCAGTCCTTCAGTTTTGCATATTAATTAGAATCTAAGAAAAGAGGAGATCCTTTCCCCAAGGTCTTCAAAGAACGGTGTGTATGCTGTTTCTGGTAATCTAACAATTCTTACATTCATTCCAGTGGTCTTTTAAAGATAACAGGCATTTATTTCATTCTTAGAAATGATCTTGAAAGTTCTTGATGTATCCACTTGAAATTTTTACATGACTGTAAAATTCCGGTCATAGTAGTACTGAAAATAGTTTTCATTTCAATTGATACATCTTTGCCTTGGGCAAGTGACAAGCTCTTTTTAAGTCTTCATTCACACAAATAAAGGGGTTGTTGTTGTTGTTAGGTACCTTCCAGTTGGCTCTGACTCATAGAACCCCTACATAGGGTTACCAAGGACTGGCTGGTGAGCTTGAACTGCCAACCTTGTGGCTCAAACCAACCAGTCTAGCTCATTAGTCCACAGTGCCACACCAGGAAAGTGGAGTTAATAATCTGCTTTATAGGGTTTTTGTGATGAGTCCAATACATTGGATTAGATTCAGATTGTAGAAATCCATGCTTAATCCTTGCCAAACAGTATTTCCTACCCTAATTAGTATGGGTAAAAATGTTTCAAAATTTGGGATGCCTAATAATTATTTTGAAGAAAAAAGTTACAAAGATGATCCAATCTTTTGCTTCCTCTCATTCACCACAAGCTATTTACTTCACAGAAAAACATCGTATCATTCAATAGTGACCTGATTTTCAGCATTTCAGGAGACCGATCATTATCATTTGACAAGCACATTTTCCTCAAAGTTAACATCAAAATGCAATCTTTTTCTTGTCATGTTGAGCCATGTCACACTTGATGACTCTCTCATGTCCTTAGTATTCATTATTATTTTATTTGATATCACCCCTTTGCTCTCACATTGCCTCGTTGTATTTAATAATCCGACAAAGATGAAAGCATTATGGATTAATAAGACAATTGAAATGTCCTTTACTGTCATTATTGTCACTCAGATGACAGACCTCTTATTATAAATTTAATAAATCTATCTGTGTGCTGTCTTGGTTGTGTGTGTGTGAATGTAAGCATTTTTCATATTCTAAAATTAGATTCCTGGAGCAGACTGTATGTACAACCCTAAGATGACGTGATTTCACCAAACTTGCTGTTTATTCCAAGATATTATTTTAAATCAAATAATCTACAGATCTGAAAGAAAATATTCCCCAGTTTTAAGTAAATTAAATTTAGTGAAATTGTAGCTTTCTTTTTAACATATTTTATATTGTGCTATGTTGTGTTTTTACATATTGTTGAGTTGGTTCTAACTAACAGTGACCCTATGTACAATAGAACAAATTTCTGCCTGGCTCAGTGCCATCCTCACAATTGTTGTGTTTCAGCCCATTGCTGCTGTCACTGTGTCAACTCATCTTGTTAGTTTGACTAACAAAAAAGATCCTCTTTTTTCCTTTCTCTCACTTTTCCAGCCATGTCCTTCTCTAGGGACTTGTGCTTCCTAATAATACGTCCAAAATACGGGAGGCAAAGTCTTACCAGCCTCGCTTCTAAGAAGCATTCTGTCTGGACTTCTTACAAGATAGGTTTGTTTGTTCTTCCGGAAATCCATGGTATTTTCTATATTCTTCATCAACACCGTAATTTAAATCCATTGATTCTTTTATGGTCTTCTTTATACATTCCAATATTTACATACATGTGAGGTAATTGAAATACTGTAACTTTTATCAGGTGCATCACAATCCTCAGAGTGATTTCTTTGCTCTTGAACATATTAAATGGATCTTTTGCAGATTTAACTAAGGCAAGATATCATTTGATTTCTTGACTGCTGCTTCTATGAGCATTGATTGTGGATTCAAGGAAATCCAGTCTTTGACAACGTCTATATTTTCTCCATTCATAATGATGTTACCTATTGATCCAGTAATGATGATTTTGATTTTTGTTTTCCTTATATTGAGTTACAATCCACACTGAAGGTTGAAGGTTTTGCTCTCCACCAGTAAATATTTAATTTCTCTTCACTTCTAGCAAACACGTTTATATCAAGCATATTACAGGTTATTACTGAGTCTTCTTCTAAATCTGATGCCATGCTTTTCTTCAAGTAACCCAGATTTTCAGATTATTGCTCAGCATACAGAATGAACAAGTATGTTTAAAGAGTACAACCCTGGTTCACACCTTTGCTGGTTTTAACACATTCATTATCCCCTTGTTATGTTCTAACAAGATTGCCTCTTGGTCTATGTACAGGTTTCTCATGAGCACAACTGAGTATTCTGGAGTACCCATTCTTCACAATGTTGTCCATAGTTTGTTTTGGATAGTCAAATGCCTGAGTAGAGGCAATAAAGCACAAGTAAACATTTTTTCTGGTATTCTCTGCTTTCAGCCAAGATTCATCTGATGTCAGCAGTGGTAGCCCTTCCTCCATGTCCTCTCTGAATTTGGCTTGAATTTCTGGCAGTTCCTTGTTGTACTGCTACAACCATTTTTTAAAATTATCTTCAGCAAAATTTTACTTGCATTTGATATTAATGATATTCTTTGATGATTTCCATATTTTGTTGTGTCACCTTTCTTTGGAATGGGCACAAATATTGATCTCTTCTAAATTTCTAATCAGAGATGAGTGAACATTTTCGGTCCTACATCCATTTGTTAAAACATTTCAATTTGTACTCCATCAAATCCTGGAGGCTTGTTTTTCACCAAAGCCTAAAGCCTTTAGTGCTACTTCGAGTTCCTCCTTCAACACTGTGGATTCTTCATTATATGCTATCTCTTGAATGAACATTGGCAGATTCTTTTTGGTCCACTAACCCTGTATTCCTTCCATCTTTTTTTTTTTTTTTCCCCAGTCTCTAATTACTTTGCTCATAGTATCCTTCAACATTGCATTTTTGTAATTCTCATTTCTTTCAGTTTGAGAAAACCTCTTTTTGTTTTCTCACTCCAAGTCTTTACACATTCCAGTATAATAGTTTTGAAATATTCTGTTCATCTCTTTTACTTCCTCATTTCATCCACTTGCTTGTTATGATCCACAGTCAAATGTCTCTGAGTATGCTGAAGAGCAGTTTTCAGAGTCTCTTCTGACATCCACTTTCGTCTTTCTTTTTACCTTTCTTTTTAATAACCTCTTGCTTTCTTCATATAGTATGTTCTTGATGTCACCCCATAGCTCTTCTGATCTTCAGTCATTAGTGTCTAATACTTCAAATCTGTTCTTGAAATGGTCTCTAAATTCAGATGCGATATACTCAAGATCATGTTTTGGATCTTGTGGAATTTTCTTAGTTTTCTTTGACTTTAGCATGGATTTGTGTATGAGCAATTGGCAATCTGTTCCACTGTAGGCCCATGGTCTTGTTTTAACTGATGTTATTGAACTTCTCCATCATCTCTTCCCATAGATATAGAAAAATTTATCCCTGTATATTCCATCTGGAGTCCTGTTCTGGTGCTGGAGGATAAGCACTTGGCCCCAAGGTCAGTTTGAACTGCAAGGTTAGCAATTCCAACTCACCAATCACTCCTCGGAAACCCTATACAGGGTCACTATGAGTCAAGAACCGACTCAGTGACAATTAGGAACAACAGCAATATTCCACCTGGTGGGGTCCACATGTGTCATCTCCCTTTATGCTGCTGGGAAAAGAAAAAAAAAAAAATGTTTGCAATGAATAGCATTGGTTTTGCAAAATTCTGTCATGTGGTTGTCAGCGTTATTTTCTGTCACTAAGACCATATTTTCCAACTACTGATCCTTCTTCCTCTTTGTTTCCAACTTAATGCATTTCAGTTACCAGTAATTATCAATGAAGTGCCTTGACTGATTGTTTCAGACTGAAGAGGTTAGTAGAAATCTCCAGTTTCATCATCACTGACTTTAGTGGTTGTGCATAAATTTAAATAACAGTGGTATTAACTAGTTTTCTTTGTGCATTTATAGATATTATCTTGTTACAGACAGTATCGTACTTCAGAATAGATCTTGATATATTTTTGATGATGAATTTGATGCCATTCCATTTCATTTTTGAGGACTCCCAACTTTCCAAAATTTACACTTTGTACATGTTGTTGTTGTTATGTGCCGTGGAGTCAGTTCCGACTCACAGCAACCCTGTACAGTGTTTCTGAAGCTGTAAATCTTTATGGGAGCAGAAAGCCCCATCTTTCTCCTGCGAAACAGCTGGTAGTTTCGACCTGATGACCCTGAGTATAGCAGCCCAATTTGTAACCAATACACTATTCCTTATACATATCACGTTTCAATTATTAAAGGATGTTTACAGTTGTTTCTTCTCATTTTGAGTAGTGCTGCATTAGCAAATGTCAACCTCAAAAGCTTAATTCCATTCACATTATTAAGGTGAACTCTACTTTGAAGAGACAGCTTCTTCCATCGTATTTTGAGTGTCTTCGTCTGAGAGGTCATCTTCCTGCATTGGCTCTGACAGTGTTTCTCTGCTATTCATAAGGTTTTCAGTGGTTAATCATTCAAAAGTTGTTCAGTTCTCCTTTTTTCTTCACTGTCCTAGTCTGCATGCTCAGGTAAACCTTGTCCATCATGGGTGACCCTGATGGTATTTAAAATACTGGTGGCATAGCTTTCAGCATTGCAACAAACCTTGAGCTATGACAGTACAACAAACTGACAGATGAGTGGTGGATATTTTGTTATAGTTCTTTAAAAAAATGATAACTAATACTATCTTTCTTTTAAAAGTATCTCTCATGCAACACTTCATCAATAATCAGTACCCCTTGCCCCAACCTATAAAATATCTCCTCTTGTATCCCTTCTTGTACTATACATTTTCTTCTCAACATTCTCTAATACAGAAAGCATGTGCTTACTTCTCTTTTCTTATTTAAAAATCAAGTTCTGATCCTTTTTTTTTCTTACTTTTCTGAAGTATATTGTTCCCATTCACCTGGATCTTTATCTCTCTTTCTCTTCTGGATCAGGCAAACCAGTAAAAACAACTAATCAAAACCCATCTAAATTAGAGAGTAGACTTATATATTCTCATTCATAACTACTAAGTCAATTCTGACTCACAGAGACACTATAGGTCAGAAAAGAACTGGTCCATGGTTTTCAAGGAGTATTTACAATGGAATCCTGGTGTGGTGCTGTGGGTTAAGGAGTTGGACTGCATCGTCAGTTTGAACCACAAGATTGGTGTTTCAAGCTCTCCAGTCATTCCTCGGGAACCCTAAACACAGTTGCTGTGGGTCAGAATTGACTCAATGGCACTTAACAACAACAGCAATATATATAGTAGCAGTCTGGTACATCGTTCTCATATGAAAAGACTGGTTATTTGAAATGCAAACCTTTTTTGTTAGAAGCTGAGTGCTTAACCAGCAAACCACCAGAGCTCCTTAGAATGTCGATAGATGGATAGATAGGTAGCTAGACAGACAGATAGATAGGCAATCCTAAATATCAAATATGAAAAGGCACTGAGTTCTATGAATGTTGATACTCCTGGAGATCAAAAGAAGAAAAACCCTAATATCAAACCTAATATGTAATTGATCAAACACACACACAGAAATAGAAAAAGACAAATATAAATTCATTTTAATGAGTTGGTTCATACAATTGTGGAGCCTGGCAAGTAAAAAATCCCAGGTGAAGTGACAAGATGGAAACTCCAACAAAATAGCTGTAGTCTTGAGGAGTCCTGATGTGGCGCTGTGGGGTCATGCACAGGACTGCAAAGTCAGTTTGATCTACAAGGTTGGTAGTCAAGGTCACTAGCCACTCCTCAGAAACCCTATACAGGCTTGCTATATGGATCAGAACCAACTCGATGGCACTTAACTACAGCAACAGTCTTGAGGCAGAATTCTTCTCATTGGAGAAACTTCAGTTTCTGTTCTTTAAGGCCTTTGAATGATTAGATGAGGCCCACCAACGTTATGAAGGACTATCTGGTTTACTTAAATACAATTGAAACAGATGAAAATTGCATGTGAATCCCTCCATAACAGCATCTAGACTAGTGTCTAGACTAGTGTTTGACCAAACAGCTGGGCACTAGAACCTAAGCAAATTGAAACATCATGTCTTTCTAGGCCTCACATTCTCCTCCAGTTTCCATTCAATCTGTCTGCTCTTGTCTCATACTGGATTTTTCAGAATCATCTATAAATCATTTAATTATTTCTTAAGTTTCCATTCATTTTGTAGACAATTCCAATCTGGACTCAGCTTCTACCTTTCAGTTTAGCAGCTCCTTCTGAAGTCATCAATGAATTCCATTTATTTATTTATTTATCTCCTAGAAGGGGAAGGGCAATATACAAGAAGGTGGGTGGCAAAAGAATAAAGAAGATATTTGACACAGGGAGGTAGGCATGAGCTAAAGAGGATAGATGTAAATCATGAACCTTGGAAAAATAGTGTTCTGTTTAGATACATGGATTGAATGGATAAGGGAGGAAGAGTGGGATCGATATATTTATATATCCCACAAATATATGAGTTTGAAAGAGAATAATCAACAATTAAAAACATTCTTTGATGATTGAAAGGGGTGGGAGGAAAGGGAGAGTAGTTCATGAGCTAGAGGGTAGATACATGTTCACTCAGATGATGGGGAGGGCAATATACAAGTAGAGGGAAGAATGAAGACAGGTGAAGACACAGGGAGGTATACAAGGGCTAAAAGGAATAGAGGTAAATAATTATATATATACAATTTGGAGCAACAATTCTGCAGGGAGATACATGGACAGAGACATGTTGAATGGGTATGGGAGGAAGAATGGAATATATATATAGGAATTATATATAAAAGATAAAAGAGTTTGAAAGAGGATATTGGTACATGAGCATTTGCCTTTCCTATGAACGCAACTGTGAATGTGGTGGCAAAATGATGAAAACTTCTTAGATCTTATCAACCATCTTATGGCAATGAGTTGCTGGGGCTGGGGGATCTCTTAGTCAATTGCCATAAGATAGTCCTCAAAGACACTGTTCTATATCCTGATTTGGTGAGTAGTGTCTGGATATTAAATGGTCAAGAGCAGCCATCTAAGATACAGCTATTGTTCTTCCCATGAGCAGAAGAAAAATGTGAATTGAAGATGTTTGGAATCAATTCGCCCACCAATGGATTAATGGAGCATGTGAACATCAGTCTCCATGACACTCAGACTGGAAGAAGTAGCAATCACTATCAACAGTTCTGAAAGGGATCACATTAGATGGTCTCCCACTAAGACCTGGCTTACTGGTCAGAAAGAGACTAGAGGAACTGAGACTATAGCCTTCGACCACCCTTCGGGGCTCATGGCCCAAATTTCAGCCAAGCTGAAGATAACTATATAGGGGAATAATAATTATATAGGGGAAACAACAATAAGATATGCTTACTGTGAACGATGGAATGGCCAATCATTTTAAATCAATGGGGCAACATGTACCTAAGTGTACGTGTTTAAACTCCACCTCATAGACACTAGCCTCATTCTGATCCTTCTAAAAGAAATACCCAAACTATTGCTGTTGAATTGTTTCTGATAGTGGTCCTACAGGACTGCTTCAGAGAGGTTCCAAGACTGTAAATCTTCACAGAAGTCTGTCAAATCTTTCTCCCACAGAGCAGCTGGTGGGTTCCAACCTCCAGTCTTTTCATTAGTAGCCCGATACTTAACCCACGGCCCCACCAGGGCTGCTAAAAGTGTAGGCTATATTCAATTTCATTAGATTTTATGGTAATGTCCTTTTTCTGTTTCAGAATCCAATTAAGGTTACCACATTGTTTTTAGAATTTTAGACTCCAGTCCTCATTTTGTTTGACTTCATCTCTGATCTTAACCCAAAGTTTATTCTTTCCTTCTGAAAACAGTATCTTGCTTTGGCATGTGGGTCACATTTCTGATCTTCCTTCTATGTCTCTGTCAATTTCCCTGCTAGTTTTTCATGTAAGCATTTAAGGATCCGTTTTATTTAGGGTTTGGTCCTAGTTCATCTTTTTTTTTTTTTTTTACTGTCCGCATCCCTCACCCACCTGAGTTGTTTACATGGCTTCAAGTACTATCCTTATGCTAGTGTTTTGCTTTGTTTTTTAATTAGTCTAGATGTCTGTTCTAAGATCCAGACCCATTTATCTAAATTAACAGCTCCATTTTTAATACTGAACTCAAGCTATGTGCATCTGGAATCAAACTCATTTTCTTTCTTCTCCAACACGATCATCTTCCACTTCAAATAACTGGGACCACTGTTTACTCACTTACTCATGGCAAACATGCATGTCTTCTCCCTCTCCCCTGGCAGCACATGCCAAGGCACACACGTTATACAATTATCTCTATCTTCACTAATGCTTATGTAGACCAAGTTGCCGTCAGTACTCACTGGATTTCAGTGCAAGGAAAGCTGCTTTCCGTCTAGAAATTCATCTGATAGAATCATGCAACTATTTTCCCCCCTAAAAGTCCATTACAGAGAAAGACAGGGGGAAATGTCTTAATTATGGTGACCATAAAGATTATTTTCCAACAAAAGATGCTTACAAATGAAAGGCAGGGCTCCTTATATATATTCTAGGACAGTAGACATAAAGCAGGTTTGTCCCAGGTAAACTGGGATTATGATCACCCGGTCAAAATACTTTATCACCTAAATACTATAACATAACTGATGTTGTAGAGTTAGTGAAGTTTTGGATAGTGAATGAAATGTCATAATGTTGTTATATGTATTACAATCCAGGAAAATAAAGTCAGTTTATTAGAAAAACAAATCCTGAAAAGTTTCCCATAATAAATATGTTAGTAAATGCCATTTATGCTCAGACATATAACTTAGCTTGCAGTAATTATAACTTTGATTTTAAGGGTTATATTCTTATAACAGATGGAATATATAACACCCAAAATAAAACCCTAATAGTGACAAATCATGATGACCACAAGAGAACTTAAGGCCTAGTAGACCTACCAGCCAGCAATTTTACAATTACAAGGTACAGAGAAAATGCAGAGATTTAATTTAAATCAACACTTTAGCCAGTCTAATGATCTGTGTTCTTTGGCACTTTATAGCAACTGGCATCTAAATATTCTTTAATGTAAGTAAGACTAAAGAACAAATCCCTTCCTGACTGTCTCTTTGAGCAGGTATGTTAACTACTCTTCAACCTCATATATGTGATAACCACGTACCCTGCTCACTTCACAGGGCATCAGGAATATGCTATTGTTGTTGTTATTGACAGGTGCCATAGAGTTGGTTCCAACTTATAGCAACGCTATGCATAACAGAATGAAACCACTGCCTAGTGCGGCAGCATCCTTACAACTGAAGTTAGGTTTCAGCCCATTGCTGCTGCCACTGTGACAATCCAGCTCATTGGGGACCTTACTCTTCTTTACTGACCACTCTACAAAACATGATGTCCTTCTCCAGAGAGGGGTCTCTACTAATAACATGTCTGAAATGTGAGAGATGAAGTATTACCATTCTGGCATCAAAGGACCATTCTGACTGTACTTCTTCCCAGATTAATTTCTTCTTCTGGCAGTCCGTGGTACTTTTAATATTCTTCTATAATACCATAATTGAAATGCATAATTTCTTTTACATCCTTCCTTATTTTTTGTCCAACTTTCACATGCATATGAGGCAATTGAAAATACCTCGGTCAGGTGCACTTCAATCCTCACACTGTTAATTTTGCTGTTGAACACTTTGAATAGGTCTTTGTAGCAGATTTGCCTAATGCAATGTATCATTTGATTTCTTGACTGCTACTTCCAAGAGTGTTCAGGAATATGAGGGGGCTACAAAAAGTCCATATTGTTGTTAAGTGCCTTTGAGTTGCTTCTGACACAGAGACTCCATGTCCAACAGAATGAAACATTGCTTGGTACTGTGCCATCCTCACAATTACTGCATTTGAGCCCATTGTTCCTGCCACTGTGTCAACCCATCTTGTTAGATGTCTTCTTGTTTTTAATGATTCCATTAAAAGATAATGGAATTTTCCCATGAACTTATATGTGAGTTCTGTGGAACTTCTAAAATCTCTGCCAATTTCAAGTGTTACTATGTTATTACTCATGATGGAGGTGGCTCCGCCCATGGAGACTTTATGTGTGACAAATCACTTCCTGTATCTTTGATGTTTTTAAGGCCATTGTTGAGGGAATTGTGGCAATCCCAGCCTTGGTGTGGCACTATAAGATAAATATTGTACTGTTAACCACAAGGTTGGTGGTTCAAACCCACCAGTCATTCTTTGGAAAGTCTATATAGGGTCATTATGAGTTGGAACTGACTCTACAGCACATAGCAGCAACAAAAACATCTCCTTGAGGCTTTCCCTTCTTTTTCTAACCCCCTTTACCAACTTTGATGATATCCTTAGTGAATAATTGATGTCTTTAAAACAATTTTTTAAATGTGATTTGAGTGAAAGTTTACAGAGAAAATTAGTTTTCCATTCAGCAATTCATACATATTTTGTTTTGTAAACTGCTTGCAATTCCCACAATGTTTAACAGCTCTTGTCCTATTTTTTCCTTCTTTTCTGTGTTTCCCATTTCCATTTGCCCTTCTTTCTTTTCTCTGGAAAATGTTGCCCTTTTGGTCACGTATGGCGATTATTCTAAGAAGTATGTGTACCTCCCTGGTATTGTTTACCGTATAAGCTATCTATTATTTAGATGGAAATTGAACCTTGGAGATGATTGAGTTTAGTTCTCTTCCAGAGCCATAGTCTGGGGGTTCCACAAGTCTCTATCAAGACAATAAACATGTATTATTAGCGTAGTGGTTACAAATCAGGCTGCGAACCTTAAGGTCAGTGGTTCGAAACTACCAGCCGCTCCGCGGGAGAAAGATAAGGCTTTCTACTCCCGTAAAGATTTAC
>NW_006408992.1:1062264-1064791 GCF_000296735.1 Chrysochloris asiatica | reverse complement strand
CCATTGGGTCACCTCTCTTTGGAATGGGCACAAATATGGATCTCTTCCAATCAGTCGGCCAGATAGTTGTCTTCCAAATTTCTTGGCAGAGATGAGTGCATGCCTCTTGTGCTGCCTCACTTTCTTGAAAGGTTTCAATTTTGATTCCATCAATTCCTGGTGCCTTGTTCTTTGCCGATTCTTTCAATGTAATTTGGACTTCCTCCCTGAGTATCATTGGCTCTTGTTCATATGGTGCCTCTTGAAATACTGTACTGTTAACCACAAGGTTGGTGGTTCAAACCCACCAGTCAGTCTTTGGAAAGTCTATATAGGGTCATTATGAGTTGGAACTGACTCTACAGCACTTAGCAGCAACAAAAACATCTCTTTGAGGCTTTCCCTTATTTTTCTGACCCCCTTTACCAACTTTGATGATATCCTTAGTAAGTAATTGATGTCTTTTAAAAAAAAAATTTTATGTGATTTGAGAGAAATTTCCATTCAGCAATTCATACATATTTTGTTTTGTAAACTGCTTGCAATTCCCACAACGTTTAACAGCTCTCATCCTATTTTTCCCTTCTTTTCTGTGTTTCCCATTTCCATTTGCCCTTCTTTCTTATCCCTGGAAAATGGTGCCTTTTTGGACACATATGGTTATTATTCTAAGAAGTATGTGTACCTCCCTGGTATTTTTACCGTATAAGCTATCTATTATTTAGATGGAAGTTGAACCTTGGCGATGAGTTGAGTTTAGTTCTCTTCCAGAACCATAGTCTGGGGGTTCCACAAGTCTCTATCAAGACAATAAACATGTATTATTATTATTACTAGAGCTTTGTTCTACATTTTACTTCCAATCCATCCAGGATGCCCTACTGTGTTTCTTGATGATATATCTTAAATAAGCCAGTTAAAATCTCACCCTTCTCATTTTCAAGAGACATTCTGGTTATACTTTTTTCCCAAGACTTATTAGATGTTGTTATAAATGTGATACCAGTAGAAAAGGAGGACCTGATTTTAAGGATTCATAAAAGCCAGATTTTGAGTCTGTGGTTGAGCATTCCTGTGAGTATCCTAGTCTTTTTGTCAAGTTGAGAAAAGCCCTGTTTTCTGCCTTCACCTGTGATGCCATAGTCAAAAGTTTCAGCTGAATTTTAGATTCTGAATTGTCACACTAACTTAGGAAAACTGCTTGGATTTTCTATTCCAAGTAATGAGTAAAAATGAGCTGTCTCCAAACAAAGTCTCTGTGCTTTTACTGCAACACCTGGGAGAGACCTTTGGCCATGAGGTTAGCTTTGTGTACAAGGTGTCTGTAGAGACTGTGAGGACAGGTGCACTGAATGTTTCAGCTCAGTGAAATAGGTAAGATCAGGAAGTAGACACAGTAAATGGGCTGGGGCTGCAGGAATGCAAACACACAGTGTACTTGAACGGTGGTGGCATAGTTTTCTTTGGAAGGTACACATCATTTTCTCATTCTTTTGTTCACTGGTTGGCTTCTTCACTTTGATACAAAGTTTGTAACTTTCAGAGTGTAGTAACAGATATAAAAGCATGACCTATTCTTCCTAATGCGCAGAAGATGCTCTCTCTCCTGTACGATCCACAACCTTCACCCCTTTATTCTTGTATCCTCCATCTCTCCTACCCATTCTCCCCAGACACTCAAACTCTTCCCTGATACTCGTGTTATGGCTAGAAAAGTGATATCAAAGATCAGATGATACCTTGGCCTCAGTAGTTTGGGGGGCACCTACTTGTAAATGTACCCAATAACCTGAGTTGAGTAGAAGGAGTAGGCACAATCCTCCCTTTTTAAAAAGCTCTGTTCAGATTGATGTTCAATCTGGACAGGGGCCAGCTGCCTACCCCAGACCCTGCCCCAGAGCAGACAACCTTACTTGTAATCTCAACACAACTACCAGTTAAGGCAATCAAGAAGGCAAAATGTCCAACAACCCAACCAGGCATCCGCATTCTACTACTCACGTCCTCTCTTCTGCCCCCATTGGTGCTTAGAGGCTGAGTTCCAGGAGCAAGATGAAGGGTAGGTGCTCGTTCCCTTTCATTATAGACAATCGAAGCACCTCATGCTCAATTCCCAGAGTCCTGGTGTGGCACTATGTGTTAATGCACTGGACTGTAAGGTCAGTTTGAACCACTGGTTAGCGGTTTAAGCTCTCCGGTCACTCCTTGGAAATCCTAAACGAGGTCGCTATGGGTTGGAACCGACTCCACGACACTTAACACCAAGAACAACAATACTAAATTCACAGAATGACTTAGCTTAAAAAAAGCCTCAAAGATGATTCAAACACTGATAATCTATAAATAGGAAAATTGGAACTCATAATGGAAAAGCTTTGGCCAAGCTCAAATATAAATTAATGACAGAGGTGGCCTTATGTTCAAGTCCATTTAAGATGCAGTAAGTTTGCTTCTGCTCAACATGGCCCCAGTGGAAGATAAATTGTGTGCTAGGATATATTCAGTTCTGGACAATAATCCATATTAATAATGCATGATCTTTTAAGGG
>NW_006408992.1:1059053-1060144 GCF_000296735.1 Chrysochloris asiatica | reverse complement strand
CCACTTCTTGGTGTTAGGTGCCATCGAGTCACTACATAAACCTATGCCCAACAGAACACAACACTGCCTAGTCCTGGGCCAACCTCACAATCATTTATTTACTTGAGCCCACCATTGACTCCACTGTGCCAATCCATCTCGTTGGGGGTCTTCTTCTTTTTCTCTGACTCTCCACTTTACCAAACATGATATCCTTCTCCAGTAACTTGTCCTTCCAAAGTATAAGAGATGAAGTTTGGCCATTCTGACTTGCAAGGAGCACTCTGGCTGTATTTCTTCCAATATAGATCTCTTTGATTTTTTTAGCAATCCATGGTACTTTTAATACTCTCCTCCAACACCATAACTCAAATGCATCAATTCTTCTATGACAATTTTTCACTTGTCGTTAGGAACACAAATAGTTAATTATTCTACTACAATCCAAAGGCTGGCTGTTCAAACCCACCTAGAGGGGCCTTGGAAGACAGGTAATCTGCTTCTGAAATGTCAAGATCTTGAAAACTCTATGAAACTGCCGTACTCTACACACATGAAATGACCATGAGTCAGAATTAGCTTGATAGTAACAAACACCAACAAATCAGTAGAATGCCAGCTTGAATTTGCAACTTTATCTATCTAACTCAGATTGAACCCTGCCCTTGACTTGAATGAGTATAATCAAAGTTTCAAATTTAGATTCCTGATACTTTCTTGTTATTTAAAACTTGGATTAAGGTGGTAAAAAGGTTCTTCCTTTAGTCCTTAACGTTCAATTTTTATTAGTCTCTGTAGCTGAGATAGTACAATTTTCTAGATTGCGTCTAGAACAAAACTCAATTAATCTGTGTCTTCCTTTATAAGTATTTTGAAAAGGCTTTTTGTTCAAATAAAAGAATGTGGCTTATTATGCTTGGGTTTGGTGTCTTTTTGTTACCCCACTGCACATACCGGAAAATATTCCTTCCCAGTAGAAGGACTTGTCTTTTATTTTTTAAATGTAAAATGCCCAAAGGTAGGTCATATTCAATGTTGAAAGACATAATTCTTAACTCATTACTCATTCAAAGCTAACTTATTACACTGGTCAACTTATAAAGAGAACTCCC
>NW_006408992.1:1046665-1057976 GCF_000296735.1 Chrysochloris asiatica | reverse complement strand
GGACTAGTCTAAGCAACAGTAATGAATGCAGCATCATCAAAATATATAATTTTTTCCTGAAGATTATTTATCACATGATAAACACAGCACTGCTCTCAAAAAGAGGCTAGAGGGAATTATAAACTTCCCTTGTTCTGTCATTTACAGTCCTTTGTATTCTTAGGTTATGCAATTATTAAGATAGTATGCAACTATTTGAATATTATTTTAAATATTTATATTTGCATGAGTCACTAGATGTATGAATTAATCTCTGAATATTTTTTCACGCTCTTCATGATCTTTGTGCTTAATAAGATTTCTAGTTTTTGTCCAAATATTGCCCAAAACCCAAATAAACAAACAAAAAACGCAAACAAACCCAGTGCCATTGAGTAGATTCTGACTCATCGCGATCCTATAGTGCGGAGCAGAACCGCTTAAAGGCTTTCTTAGACTGGAAATCCTTAATGAAGTAGACTGCATCATCTTTTTCCTACCAAACAGTTGATGAATTCAGGTCACCAACTTTTCAGTTAACAACTCAAGGCTTAATCCACTTAGCTACCAGGTATCCTAAATTGTGACCCAGCTAATAACCATATGTGCTATTTTTTTTAAATGAGCTTATAAGAAACATATCTTAGAGGTTGAGAGATTACCACTGCTTTTGTTTAAGTAGTTAAGAGTACTGTTCCACTATGTTGAACTTAGAATTTGTTGTTGTTGAGTGCCGTCGAGTAGGTTCTAGCCCATAGCAACCCCAGATGGGGTTTCCAAGGAGCGGCTGGTGTTTAAACTGACTTTGCAGGCCCTCACATTATCCTGCAGCTCGACACCAGACTCCACATATAATGTTGTTGTTGTTGTTAAGTGCCATAGAGTCGATTCCAACCCATAGTGACCCTGTATAGGGTTTCCAAGGAGTGGCTGGTGAGATTGAACTGTGGACCTTGCTAAGATTCAAACTCCTTGATTAACAGTGTATGCCCTGCCATTCACTCATTGTTTTATTGACTCTTGTAATGATTCAAGGTGCTAATTTCTTTAAAGCTATTCAGTTGTAAATGTGCTTTTGAGGTCACTCCTTGGGACTTGACACTTTCCAGGTATCCACTGCCTTCTGCACTGCTGTGTTGAAGGAGCTGTTTCTCCTCTCCATTGTACACTGAAGGTCAGGCAGGGTGGTGGAGCTGTTCTGTGAACTGCACTTTACAAAAAGAAACTTAGGAAAATATAACCCAAACAAAGCCAACTCATTGTTGTTGAGTCAAATCCAAGTTACAGTGACCCTATAGGGGAAAGTAGGATTTCTAAGGTTGTAAATCCTTATGAAAACAGACTGCCACATACTTCTCCCATGGAGTGGCTGGTGGGCTTGGGTTGTAGACCATTCAATGAGCTATCAAGTGTTTAAGCACTATACTATCAGGACTGCTAGGGAAATATATGAGGATAAGTAAAAAAGCATTGCTGTACAATACTTCCTCTATATACTTCTGAAGGCATTATTTCCATCTCTCTACGCTGTAAGATAAGCACTGGACTGTTAACCACAAGATTGGTGGTTCAAACTTACTAGGCTCTCCTTGGAGACCCTTTACAGGGTCACTGTGAGTCAGAACTGACTCAACGGTTCTTAACAACAACAGTAATGACCCTTCCAAGATGAATTTTGTCCTCTTCAATTTACATCAAGTCAAAACAGCAGTTTTGACATTTTCAAAGAACTCAAAACTGTGTTCCTTTTCAGTGTTCTTTGGGTTTAGGGAGGAAAATGAAGTCTGAAGAGTCAATACCAACACTATAATGTGAGCAGGGTAAGGTTTCACAACAAAATTCTCAAAGGACAACCCTTGTACCATCAAATAATAAGCAGGTGCATTGTTGTGATGGAAGGAAATTCTCAGTTCAGTTTTACAGGATTTTTCCTCACAATGTCTTTATTTAAAAAAATTTCTTCATAATATTCCCCAGTTTTGTGTCCTTAGTCATCATAACCTTCTGAGCTGACCTTTCTGTCTTGAACTTAACTAGCCCAGCCAATCCCAAGGAAGTCACTGTGTTGAATGAACCTTTTTTTTTTTTTTTTTAACCTTTTTGAAGGCATTCTAGTGAGAATAAGGCAAGTATATTACTGAAAGAAGTCTGCAGCCATCCATTGATTGCAGAGACATGTCTAAACATGTTTGTTGGCAGAAACCCATGCATGTATGGACTAGAACACTAGTAACAATAGTTTTGGGCTTACCCTTGTAAACTTGTCAAAAAGACCTTCCCCCTTGAACCCTAGCAGACATGCCACATTTTTAGATTTTTGTGGTGGTGAACAGACAAGTCTGTAGTCAGGTGCTCTTGGACAGCCATGGTGCTGGTTTGTTCTTCATGCTTCTCTTTAAAAAAACGAAGAAATCAAACAGTGGTTTCCATAAATTGAAGAATTTTTCCAAATAATCATAAAATGTTGACTTCTTGTTGCTTTTATTAAAAAAATAATTACTGATGAAACAGAAAAGCAGAAATTGAAGTGACTGGTTTTGTCAATCAGTGTTCTTTGCAACATTCACAGTCGTTAAAAGGTGGAACAAACCAACTCTCCATCATCGGATAAGTGGTGATGGTTAGGAGCAGTTGAGTCAGTTCTGACTCATAGCGACCCTGTATAGGCTTTCTGAGGCTGTAAATCTTTACAGGAGCAGAAAACCTCAACTTCCTCCCACGTGTTAGAAATGAATCCCAATGTCATACACACAAAAAAACCCCACGCGGTGAGACTAAATTACCTTGGCAAGGCAAAATTTACTTCTGCAGAAGGGTGTGTGTATGTACCTGTACGGGAAGAGGCCAGCGAGTACAAGGAGCCGGGCAATCCACTCGGGTTTTTATCACTGATGTAAGTCTTAAGGCTGTGTCTTACCCCATTGGCTAGGGCTTCGACCACACTGTCTTTTCCTTTACCCGGTTGGCTAATTCAAATTTCTATGGTGCACATTCTTCTTACTCACCTCAGCAAGTAGTAAAAAGTTAAAGAAAGATCATAAAGTCCCTACTCAAGTTCAGGAAGAAAAAAAGAAAAAGAAAGGTCACCTAAATACAATAGACAGGATGATAATACTTTTGAAGACAAGATACTCATTCCCACACGTGGAGCAGCTGGCAGTTTCAAACTCCTGACTGTGAGATTAGCAGCCCAACTGGTAACCACTATTCCAATTAGATAAGCAAAATGTGGTACACACATACAAATATCAGCGCTCGTAGTGATAAAGTTCTGAGACATGCTATGATGTTGATGAAACTTTGGAAACATGATGCTAAGTGAAATAAGTCAGGCACAAATATGAAATAAATGGAGTTAGATAAATACACAGGAAAAGAAAGCAGATTCACGCTTACCCAGACCTAGGGTTAGGGGAAAAGAGAAATTATTGCTTATTAATGGGTAAAGAGTGTCTGTCTGTGGTAATGAAAAAGTTTTGGAAACAGTTAGTGATGATAGTTGCACAACATTGTGTGATTAATGACACGCTGAGTGTGAGAGTAATTAAAATGGCAAATTTTATGTTTTTAGTACATATATTTTACCACATTAAAACAAAACAAAATAAAACAAAAAACTTGATAATACCAACTAAAAAAGAGTCACTACTTAGTGTGATGTTGTTAAGTGTCATCAAGTTAGTTCGTATTCATAACAACTTACAGTGAGGACACCCTGTACAGAGTTTCCAAGGAACAGCTGGTGAGCTTGAACTGCCGACCTTGCAGTTCAAACCAACTTTGCAATCTAGTGCATTAACCCACAGCACTACATAAGGATTTCATAAATTGCCCAAGTGGTGGACTCTACACTGATACATTTCACCCATTCTCTGCCTCCTTTACTAGAGACATACCTTACTGTTATGAGATTTCCCAATTACAGTTCTGTGTTAGCATTTATTCATCTAATCATAGGTTCTCATACCTTTGTTGTTGTTGTTGTTAAGTGCCGTTGAGTCAGTTCCAACTCATAGTGACCCTGTATAGGGTTTCCAATGAGTGGCTGGTGGGTTTGAACCACTGAATTTGTGGTTAGCAGTTCTGTGCTTATCCTACAGCACTATACCAGGACTTTGTTGCTTAGTGTCGTTAAGTCTGACTCACAGCAACCCTGTAAGGATCTCTGGTAGTGTAGTGGTTATGAATCAGGCTGCTAACCTCAGGGTCAGCAGTTCGAAACTACCAGCTGTCCCTCAGGAGAAAGATGAGGCTTTCTGCTCCCATAAATATTTACAGTCTCCGGAACCCTGTACAAGATTGCTATGAGTCGGAACCTACTCCACGGCACATGAACACCATAGGGTTTCTGAGGAGCAGCTGGTAGATTTGAACTACTGAACTTTCAATTCAAATTGACCTTGAAGTCTAATGTGTATCCTACATTGCCACACCAGGATTCCACCAGGAGTTTGCTGTCATTGTTAAGTGCTGTCAAGTCGGTTCTGACTCACAGCAACCCTGTATAGAGTTTCCATGGAGTGGCTGCTAAGTTTGAACTGCCAACCTTGAGGTTCAAACCAGGACTTTGTTGTTGTTGTTAAGTGCCATAGATTTGGTTCTGACCCATAGTGACCCTGTACAGGGTTTCCAAGGCTGTAAATCTTTATGGGAGCAGAAAGCCTCATCTTTCTCCCGTGGAGCAGCTGGTAGTTTCGAACTGCTAACCTTAAGGTTCGCAGCCCAATTCTTAACCACTACACTACCAGAGCTCCAAGCCAGGGCTTTAGCTGTTTAAAAAGCCTTGATGAGTGGGTGAGGCCAAGAAATTTATTTTTTATGAAACTCTCTTGGTGGTTTTAACCTTATTGAGGGAACAAAATGGCCTAAGGATTAAAGTAGTATCCCAAACTCTTATATGAGGGTCCTTCAAAAAGTTTGAGGAAAAATTCCACTACCATTTTACTCTACTCTTCCATGGAATTTGTGAATCCCCTTCATGTTCCTGGAATGTAGCAGCATGAACACTGATAAGCACTGCCTTTATCGACCCTTTGGGCTGTAGCACTATCCGGTTTGGTAGCTAACACCAGACTTGGGGGTGAGGAGGTGGTTGGGAGGTGCATCTAATGATATGTAAGTGGTAGAATTCTTGCATGGGTTTGAGATGCAGCTATTGTACCTCATACACATCTACTCCCCATCTGTCAATGAAGGCGCAATGGTGCTGTAGAATAAACACAAGACTGCTAACCACAAGGTTTGTTCTTCAAACCAACCAGCTGTGAAAATTTACAGTCTAGGTAACCCCATGTAAGGTCACTATCAGTTGGAATTAAGTTGATGGCATTGTTTGGTGTTAAATAGTTTGCATTGGCTATCGGTTTCCCAAATATCAGTCAAGGAAAAGCCTATGGGTCACAACAGTTGCGTCCTGTTGTGCATGTGATTACCGTGAGTTGACACCGACTCCACAGCAGCTAACAATAGTCTGTACAGCATTAGATCTCTCATAGGTGGGAGGAGTGATCCTAAGGAATCCTGGAAGCAGGATGCGGAAGAGGACTCATAACACAAGGACAAACTGACCTTGCAGTCACATCAGAACTTCCTCAGAAACCCTCTAAAGGGTCACTATGAATTGGAATGATGACAGTAAGTCAAGAGTAAAAGGTTAACTGGGGTGTGAAGTTAGGATAGAACAAAAGGTGCAGCTAAGATAGTGTGAAACTTGGCATGTTTACTTTCAGTTGTTGCCTTCCTTTTACATGTGATTTCATAGGTAAGGTTTGGACTGGGGAGTTTAGAAGCAGGTTCACTTTGGGCAGCTAAATTCACAGAAGAATCAGCAAAGACAGCAAGGCATAAAAACAATGAGGAAGTAGAAATTTACAATACCAAAATTCAAGACAAATATTAATGGAAAAACTAGATATTGTCCTAATGAAAGAGATTCCACAGACAAGAAAAGGGTCATCTTTTTAAGGCCACAAAGGCTAAAGGACAAAGGCCATTTCCTGTGTAGGCATAGAACAAGGAACCTAAGAAGCAGGGCAAAGGGATTAAATGCACAAGATTGAAGGACAGCTGGGAAGAGAAAAGCAGTTTACTATTGTGTATGATTGGAAATATAATATGTGCGTGGGCTTAAATTACCTCAAGGTGAGTCAAACCTGTTAGCTTTTGTGATCATGATTGTGTTGCCTTTCAGTGAGAGTGCTCTAGGTACAATTCAATTCAGTTGTACATTTCAATTCAGTGGTTAGTGTAATTAAGAAGCTTTTGTTAATTGCCATCTAGTGAGTTCTAACTCATAGTGACATTATATATAGGGTTTCTGAGGAGTGGCTAGTAGATGTAAACCACCATCCTTGCAGTTAGCAGTCCAGTGCTTATTCTATAGTACCAAGAAGGGTACCTGTATTGAAACGTTCTGGCCTAGAATCAACTCATATTGCTTATTTGAAATTCTATCATATATGTTCTAGGTGCTTTATTGGATTCAAAGAGATACAGAGGAAAGACTTGGAAGCTGATGTTAGGCAGTTCCGGGGCCTTTGTTTACCACCCTCCCATCCTTTGTGTGTATAAAGGAGATGATTCTATGCACCTTGTGAGGGTTAAATGAAATAACTTGGCATTGACCTTAGAAATATTCTAGATATACAGTAAATAGCTATTGCTTTCTCACTTTATACTGTGTGCTTTTGTTTACATGAAACTTTTACTTAATTATCTCATCAACCAATATATGGTTGATTTAAAGTATATAAAACAAGTGTTCACTTATTTCACACTGTCTCAACCCTGGGCCACAACTATGGTTACCTTAAGTAACCTTTGAAAATAACTGATCCTGCTTTCTCCTGTTCCCAGGAATCCCAGGTTTTGTCCCCTGTGAGGTGACCTGAACCACGCCACTTCTGCATTTGGCCATCGCCCATCCTCAGTCTCTGCTTTGGGGATGGATGGCCTCAATTATATTTGTGGCAATTTGTAACTATTCTGGGATGATATTTACTTAAAGGACAGTAAGTAACCCCATTAGAGGAAGACTAACAGCAAAACTTGTGAGGAAATTCCAGATAATTTTATTTTGACCACTCATTTTGAGACAAGGAAATATATTAAATATTCATCCCCTCCCCGCAGACACCCTGATTCAGATGATCTTTGTCACTCTTACTTCCACCAACATGTGTGTGACACTAGCTAAATGGTCATTTCGGGGCATTTTCTTTCCTGGTTTGTCAGTTGGAAGGACTGAATTGGGTAGTATTTTTAAAGTGCCTACGAGAAAACGGAAACATTAGCCCTGTTCTCATTCTTGTTGCCTTTTGAAGGAAGGACCATTTCTATTTTTCTCAGCCTACTCTTTTCTTTAAACCATGCCTGCTGTGTATATGGGGCAGCTATTTGACAGTTTGTAGAGGATTCCAGCTTCAAAAGGGGACTTTACACTGGCCTGCCAGGGCTGGGCACTAGTGTTACAATCTGGGCTCAGCCTCTCTCACTGTGTGTGCACTAAAACTGGAACCAGCTTCTCCCCAGAACTGAGCTCACAGTGATTGACAATGGAAAATGCCATCTTGCCTTGCTCGGAATGGAAAACCTGTCTGCTTTCATAAACAAACAAACAAAAAATATGTCATCCTTTTATCTGATTGCTCCAAATTGGTAAATCTCAAAAAGTGGTAAATCTCATCATCCATTTATAGACATCATTTGCTTTTCTTTTATGCCTGAGTCACCTCAGAGTCCCTTCCACTGAAATGAGAATATTCGAAACTCATGTGGTCTTACAAGATTTTTTTCAAGAAGCAAATGGATGAACTGCAGGAGAAAGCCATATAGCTTTTGTGATGGTTTCAACATCAGGTGAAATCCACCAGTGACATCATTGCTAACATTGTTCATCTTTTACCACAGAAATTTTTCTTCATTGATTGACTTTTTCAGAAAAGAGCTCTTATTTTGGTGTGTGCCGTGTAGTGATAACTTTGCTACTACTGCTCTAGCTACAATAATCAGCTCTTCTTGTTGTTAGGTACCGTAGAATCAGTTCTGATTCATAGTGACTCTCTATAAAACACAATTAAACACTGGTTGCTCCAAACCATCCTCACAATTGTTGTTATGTTTGAGCTCACTGTTGCTGCTCTTGTATCAGTCCATCTTATTGGGGCTCTTCCTCTCTTTCACTGACCCTCCACTTTATCAAGCATGATGTCTACCTCCAGAGACTGATCCCTCATGACAGCATATTCAAAGTTCAAGTGACAAAGTCTCTTGCTTTTAAAGGGCATTCTGGCTGTACTTCTTTCAACACAAATTGCTTGCTTCTTCTGGAAGTCCTTGGTGCTTTTTGCATTCTTCTGCAACATCATAACTCAAATGCATCAATTCTTCTATGATTTTCTTTATTCATAGCCCAATTTTCACATGCATATGAAGCAATTGAAAATGTCATGGCTTGTGCCAGGTGCACTGCAGTCCTCAAACTTATATCTTTGCTCTTTAAAACTTCAAAGAGGTCTTTGCAGCACATTTGCCTAATGATATATGTCATATAAAATTTTGATTGCTGCTTCCATGAGTAGATCCAAGCAAAATGAAGTCTTTGACAATTTCAATCTTCTCTCCATTTATCATGATGTTATATATTGGTCCAGTTGTGATCTTTGATTTCGTTATATTGAAATGCATTCCATACTGAAGGTTGTAGTCTTTCATCTTCATTAGTAACCATTCAAAGTCCTCTTCACTTCCAGAAAACAAAGTGGTGTCATATGCAAATAACAAGCTGAGAATGAGTCTTCCTCAAATTCAGCTAACATGTTCTTCTTCATATGAACCAGCTTCTCAAACAAATTGAATAAGCATGGTGAAAAATACAACCCATACACATAACTTTCTTGGTTTTAAAACATTTGGTGTGCTCTTTTTCTGTTTGAATGACTGCCTCTTGGGCTGTGTACTGCTTCCTCATGAATACAATTCAGTGGTATGGAATACCCATTCTTTGCAAGTTAGTTTACCCATTAAGGAGCTCTGGTAATGTAGTGGTTATGAATCGGGCTGCTAACCTCAAGGTTGGCAGTTCAAAACTACCACCTGTTCCACAGGAGAAAGATGAGGCTTTCTGCTCCTGTAAAGATTTGCAGCCTCAGAAACCCTATGCAGGGTCACTATGGGTCAGAATCGAATCAGTGGTACTTAACAACAACATTATTCCCAAAGTAGCTCTAGCAGAAATAATTTGTCACATGCAGTACTGTTGAGCTGGGACAGTAAGACTATGGATAAAATGGAGATGTCTAGAGTAAAAGTGGAAGAATCCCAACACTTCTCTCCTCTGAGCAAACTTCCAGAAGCAATTTTTGGGTAGTTTTTAGCAGCAACCCCTCTCTGTGAGCCACAGAAACAGATTAGCAAAATAAAGGGTTTAGAATCAGGTAACCCTGATGGTCAATGAGCCATATAGAGCGTGGACATGAGAACCCAATGCCTGGTTGCTGAGGTGGATAACATAAAGAAATCATATTTGCTTGGAGTGGCTGACAGAAATTCTTTTATTAGCATTTTAAACTCCACAAATCTTGAAAAAGGCATGTTTGATGGCACCTAGTTCAGTTAAGTGCATAACCAACCTCATCTAAATGGAGTCAGGTTCTCTTCTTACAAAAGAGAATGCAAGGGAAACACGTGTAAAGCAGGGTTATAATCAATTACCATTGAGTCATGTTTGACTCATGGAAACCTCACATTTGTCAAAGTAGAACTATGCTACATAGAGTTTTCAAAAGCTGATTTTTGGGGAAGTGAATTGCCAGAACTTTCCCTGAGGGGAAATCTTGAACCTCCAGTATTTCTTTTGCGCCATCCAGGGACTCCAATTAGGATAAAGCCACATTTCTGTCAAACCTGAATATTCCAGATCCTACTAAAATCCAGTGAAAAGACTGGAGTTGTTTCTAACAAACTGCATATTCCAATACTTTGTTATTTATCTTACTCCACATGTTAGCTTGTCTGGGATTTTATCTCGGAAATACTCTGCCTATGAACTCTGCTATATAATCTGCCTCAGCTTATGAATTCCAATTTATCAACCAAAGTAAATGACTCAGTGACCTTCACACAGGCTATTCGCAGGGCTCAGTCAGTCACAAGTTTTGACTGTTGAGATTCTGACTTTCTGTACCATTTGGGTGATGGACTATAACAGCATATCTCCTGCCTGAAGCTTTAAGTCATAGTCATTTGACATGCCTTCCCTCATAGCATAAGCACTCACACTTTCTGAGGAAGGTGGAGGTGCTACATATTTCTAAAAAATTCCCAGTGGAAGACAGTGAAGTTCAAAAATATAATGATCAAGTGGCATGCTAAACTCTCAGTATGTAATTACTTTAGTTTTCCTACTTAGTGCACAGGAAGACGTGCAAATTGGGGAAAAGGGCGAGATTACCCTGTGATCTATCTGACCTAAATTTGTTTTTACCTGACAGAGGGGTAACTAGAGTTCCTTGCCAAGACGGTTGCCTATTGTCTCCATCCCAAGGACCTAGGGTGTGAGCAAGTGAGGGCTGACCAAGAGAGTGGACACTTCTCTTTGGAGAGTCATTCTCTCCATTGTTGTTGCCAGGTGCCATCAAGTCGGTACCAACCCATAGTGACCTTATGCAAAGCAGAATGAAACACTGCCCGATCCTGGGCCAACCTCACTATTGTTGCCACACTTGAGTCCATCGATGCTGCCATTGGCCAATCCATCTCATTGGGGGGTCTTCCTCTTTTTCTCTGCCCCTCCACCTTACCAAACATGATGTCCTTCTCTAGCAACTGGTCCCTCCTGACAATATGTCCAAAGTACGTTTGGCCATCTTGGCCTCCAAGGAGCACTCTGGCTGCACTTGTTCCAAAACGGATCTATTGGCTCTTTTCTCCATTGTTGTTGTTGTTAAGTGCCGTCAAGTCGATTCCGACCCATAGCGACCCTGTATGAGAGTGATGCCAGGTTCTAGCTGAATCACAGTAGGAAAAAACAAAATAGTTGTTGCAGATTTGTGCTGGAACATTCTCCCACAGGGATATCACACTTTGCTTCCTGGCTCCTGATTCATTTCCACACATTCTCAGAATTCTTTAGTGCATGCTTGCAGGTTGAGGGTCATCACTACTTGTTTAAAGTCAAAAGCACCAAGAAGCACTTATAAATAGCTACTTGTTATCAGGTTGGTGCATATTGGATCTGTCCTTATGCTGACACAGTATTGACCATCTCTTTGGATCTTCACAACAACCAAATGGAGTTGTTGTCATGTGCCGTGGAGTCGGTTCCGACTCATAG
>NW_006408992.1:1042569-1045755 GCF_000296735.1 Chrysochloris asiatica | reverse complement strand
CGCGGAGCGGCTGGTAGTTTCGAACCGCTGACCTTAAGGTTCGCAGCCCGATTCGTAACCACTACGCTACCAGAGCTCCTTATGTGTCATATTAGAGCTGTGTTAATAGGGTTTTCCAAGGCTGATTTTTCAGACTTTCTTCTGAAATGCTTCTGAGTGGACTGAAAACTCCAACAAACTCATAAAGCTCCCTAAGTGGTTACTTATAGGTAAAAATACCCTAGGTTCCTCTGTGGACACGTTTTACTGTTTATTCTAAGAAGCCCTTAAATGGTGTGAAGATTGGATAAATGGTGATCCAGGGGTTCAGTTCTTTGTCTGACAGATGTCCAAGGATCATAGTCTTGGAGAGTCCATCAGTTTATAACTGATGAGTAAGTCTTTTTTATGTTTTGAATTTTGTTCTACATTTATCTCTGACTCTGTCTAGGACCTTCCATTATGATCCCAATCATAAAAGTCAGTAGTGTCAGCTGGGTACAGTCTAGTTCTTCTGGTCTTAGGGTAGTGGAGGCTGTGGTTCAGGTAGTCCATTAGTCCTTACAATTGTTTCCTACAGTCTTTGATTTCCTTTTGTCTTCTTAGCTCTGTATAAGGAGAGACTAATAGTTTCATCTTAGATGGCCACTCACAAACATTTAAGATTCCAGTCACTACTCAACAAAGTGGTGCAGAACACTGTCTTTGTGGACTATGCTATACCAGTTGACCTAGATGTGACCTAAGCCCCTATGTTCAACGACTCATTCCCTCCCTCAAGATGTTTGGTTATGACTAAGAAGTTTTCATAAGTTTGCCCCACTGCATATCCTTCTATATGCATGGATATACTATATGGTGGTGGTGGTGGTTATATACCGCGGAGCTGATTCCAACTCACAGCGACCCTGTACAGGGTTTCCAAGGCTGTGACATAGATTTAATTACAGCACATACAATGTATATAGAAATACTGTCTGCCAAATCTGTCATCTTCTACACATGTGAATATACTCCTGTTCACCTTCGCACATATGTTCAGCTCACTTGTCTACCTATGTATCCACGCAGAAATTATTGTTTGTTATTACTGTTATTACATGATAATATATGTCAGTATTTTCTTTTTTTTAAATTTTCTCCATTTATTTATTTTAAATGTTTTATTGTAAATTATGCAATAGTTTACATGAGAAAACATTAGCTTTACTTTCATCCTATTGTATATTATTACAGTCCCATGGTTACAATCCCCTCCATGAATCATCAACCAACCAGATGGTACTGAAACCTCCAACAAACTCATAAAGCTCCCTAAGTGGTTATTTACAGGTAGAAATACCCTAGGTTCCTCTGTGGACACGTTTTACTGTTTATTCCGAGCAACCCTTAAATGGTGTGAAGATTGGTTAAATGGTGATCCAGGGGTTCAGTTCTTTTTCTGAAGAACTGGTCATCAGCACACAGCCCTTCTCCCTGTCTGGGTCTAGAGTTCCCAGCTGCTCCATCTCTCCACGTCATTGCCTCTGCCTCCATCTCTGGTGTCACTGCTTCTCTGGGTAGGGTCCCGAATGCCGCTCTTCTCCTATGATGGTACCAGGGCCCTCTGCTCCTAGACTGGAAAGTCAACCACTCCCCTCTTTTTGTCACAAAACATCAACCTTTACATTTCCAACCCTCACAGTCAGTCCTGATAGTAATTATTCTCTATTGTACCACGAGAATGCTATCCACATCTCCTTTCATCAGTCCTGCCCAGACAGATTGGATATTACTCAGTGGAGATTCTAACTTCCTCTGCACCCTCTGGATCTAGGCTCCCTCTTGAAAGCTTGTAAGCCAGTCACTTCTTGCCTTTGTAGCCTCCCCCCACCCATTTTGGGTACCCAATGTCCAAGCTGCCCATCGCTGTTGACCCTGTGTATTGAGGGGGTGGGAATGATCCTCGCTGTAAAGATTTGTTCCCTCTTTTGAGCTATTGCAGCCATAGGTTTACGTCAAGTTCATCAAATTTTATCCTATTACTCTTTTTTTCCTCTTCTTTCTTCTTCTAGTTGAGCTCTGATCATCCAGCCATTGAAGCCAGGTCCAGTGGGTATTATCTGTAAGTGTGGGTGTTCTTGTGCATATGCCCTCTCTTCTTATCAGCTGGATGCTTCATTATCCACTCTAGTTCACTGTGGCTATGTCACTGACTCTGGACCCAGGAGTTCCCAGGTCTTGCCAAATGCTGGCCAACCAGGTCTCCACCTGGGTTCACAGGTGTCTATTAAATGTGGTTGGACTTAGCTCGCAGCTTCATTGCTGGTTTGCCCTCACTTCCTCTTATCAGTGACCAACGTGGTCACCAGCCACACGTGTCTGCTCGTGTATTCCCATTGAGTCTCAGTCTTGGAAGGGGGTTTGCCCTGAGGGGACACGACTGCTTGCTTTGATGTCTCCTAGGCAAGCAATTTGCTTGTGCTTGTAGTAGTCAGTCAGATTGCCATTATTGTTTTGTATTTTTCCTCTTGGTCTTTCTTTCAGGAAGTAGCTTCTGTTCTTGTAGCTACTCCAGGCTGTATACTTGTCTTTTCCAATGGAAATTTCCCACCTCAGAAGATTCTGGATGGGTTCAGGATTTTACCTATTGTCTTAGGTAATGCAGAGGCTCTTCAGGAAGCCTCTTTCACTGGGCCTGTTGTAATACTATTTTAGGTATTCCAATCAGTTATATGCAAAAGATGAACTTACAAGCTTTCTATGGTGATATTTCTGAATATTCCTTTCTCTCCCTCTCAAGTGTCTATTTTATAACAGTATGCCAGGGAAAACAAGATTCAAAAGACAGTGAAGCATCTTAACCTTATTTTTCCCCAACCATGTCTCAATTCCTGTATCCCAGAGCCCTGTTGTTCCAAGGTTATGCATACATCATTATTTACCTCTGTTCCACTTAGCCCATGCAAACCTGTCTATTAGTTTTCCCATCCACTTTGTTTTCCATTCCCCTCTCCCTTCTTATGTATTGCCCCCCTCCCCAGCACCCAAACTATCCTGTGTCTATTCCCTATCCTATGTTCTAACTTCCCCTCCCTCCCCTCAGCCCACACCCCACATCCCGGTAACCAACAAAGAATTCCCCCCTCTTTAGTATAGGTTCTTTTTCTTAGTTTTTTACAGTAGTGGTCCTATGCAGTATTTCTCCTTTTGTGACTGACTAATTTC
>NW_006408992.1:1038788-1041219 GCF_000296735.1 Chrysochloris asiatica | reverse complement strand
TCCGACCCATAGCGACCCTGTACAGGCTTTCCGAGGGTGTAAATCTTTACGGGAGTAGAAAGCCTCATATGTCAGAACTGACAGGATGGCACTTGAAAACAACAATAACTTATACACCTTTTTGTCTTATAGCTGAAATTCTCTAATCGCTACAACTCTGCTTCTTAGCCCATAGCTTCCCAATCTTCTGATCATCCCTGTCCCTTGATTCTTATGTCCTATTCTTACGAATTGGGCTGCTAACCTCAGTTTCAGCAGTTTGAAACTACCAGCTGTTCCGTGGGAGAATGATGAGGCTTTCTGCTCCCTTAAAGATTTACAACCTTGGAAATGCTGTGCAGGGTTGCTATGAGTTGGAACCGACTCCATGGCACACAACAACAGCATTCTGTCATGCATTGGATTCTGATATCTTACCAAACTGATAAGATAAATGAGTTGCACCTTTAAGGATGAGGGTGGGGATCAGGTGGCATGAGACAATAGAAAAACTTGTGGGCAGTAGACACAACTCAGGATAACAGTCCTCACCTAATTGAATTTTTTAAAAGCACCAAGCCTGCCTAATAAAATCTGCTTGCCTTCTGAAATTAGCCCCAGGGAATAATCGTTTGGGGCCTCAGGGTATACTAATTAAAATCTAGCTTGGATATTAAAAGCAGTGGGTAACGGAAGTGTATGCAGAGTTACTATCCACAATTGCCTTTTGCTTTCTGTTACATAAAATCAATATTAAAAATAGCACTTTAAACCATTGGAAAATAGTTTTCTAATTAAGTAACTACCCAATAACTTTGATTATGTTGATGAAGTCATCAGAGAAATAAGAGTTAAAAGGCTCATCATTGCTGATGAGCTGAGCCACCATAAGTTTGTCTTAGCCATTATTTAAAATTTAATTGCAGTATATAACATCCCCAGATGTTGACTGAGGCCATTTTATCATGCATTTTATTGCCTGTGAGCAGTTTCTATGGATTTGTAATCTGAGCTTTTCATGTTTCTTGGATGTAGAAAAATCAATTAAAATGAAGCAAATATTTTTGAAACCTAACCAGATTTTTGTCTTTGTTTCCCCAGAAATTCCTGCATATCAATGTATGCCTTGGGAATCTAATCTAATGCTTTCTGAATAAGATATTAGCCTTGTAGTGTGTGTTGGAAATTTAGAAGGCTCTGATTTGTTTGTTTTTTTTCTGATGCTTCCTAGTGGAATGTCAGCTTAACAAATGTACTACATGTTTCTAGAAGGTTTTAGTGTGCATGCTTCATGTACTGTTTAGGGGCAGACATGGAAAAATCATTGTTGACAGTTCAATTCTGACCTTGTCTAAATTCTCTCATATCTCCATTCTGTTGTCCTGGGTAGATATAAAATAGATAGACATAGTGGATCTTCATCTACTTTGGATAGATTACTCAGTGAGTCCTTATAAGACGCAACTGGCTGCAATCATAGGAGGACTGATTTTCATCTGGACACATCTGCATGTCTCTACTGTCTTCTGTTCCAACCATTGTGGACACTCTCTGAAAGATCAAAGTGGCCAACAATCAGGAGCCTTCAAGCATGTGTCTATGCCAATGGGTTAGTGACTGCACCCTGTGAGTTGGTAAATATTTTCTGTATCACTCACCACTTGGCAGGTGAGGAAGTCGCCAAAGTGCTCAGGCAGGGTGGGGAAAAAAAGGAATGGAATCAAGAAACACAGGAAGGAAAGAGGATAAGTGATGTTACGTTAAGAGGAATGCAGTCAACATGGAATGATGATTTGCTCAACATAAAACTGATGATCTGCTCTATAAAAATTCACTTAATTCACAATAAAAAGTTAAAAAAAAAAAAAAAAAAAAAAAAAAAAAAAAAAAAAAAAAAAAAAAAAAAACCCACAAGTGCCTAGGAACAAGCCAGTTATGCAAGCATGTGCTAGCACCCATGGGGTCTCCTATGTGGTCATAAGAGAACAGCTGTGACCCACTTATCCCTTTGTGGCTACATGGGTGTGGGCATATTCAGATCTCTTAAGAAGCCTCTCAATGTAAATTTTTGTTCGTTTTGTTTTCATTTCACATATACTAAATTACAAAAACTTGTTTAAAAAATAAACAAATAAACCAGGAATTAAAAATGAGCATCAGACAAACACCACCAACTTTGGTGATACAGCAATACCTTATGGGCTGCTGGAGTTTGACTTGTGAAAATCATAACTAAAAAAGAGTGAGCATGGAGTTGATTTGGATTCCTAATGGCCCCATGTGTGTCAGAGTAGAACTGTGTGTTACAGGAAGTAGGTTGTAGGCCCTTCCTGCTAAGGTACCTCTCTGTGGAGTTGAACCTCCAAACTTTCAGCTAGCAAATAAGTGTGCTCTGTTTGCACTACCCAGGGAGCCCTTTTGTCAGCTATATTATTGTTGTTGTTAGGTGTCA
>NW_006408992.1:1033713-1038083 GCF_000296735.1 Chrysochloris asiatica | reverse complement strand
ATGAGTCCACTGAAATACCATGACTTGGTACAAGCACACATTAGTCCTCAAAGTGACATCTTTGCTCTTCAGAACTTTAGAGAGGTCTTTTTCAGCAGATTTGCCTAATGCAATGTGTCATTTGATTTCTTGATTGATGCTTCCATAAGCATTGATTGTGGATACTGGCAAATGGAAATCTTTGACAATTTCAATATTTTCCCCAGTTACCATGATATTATTTATTGGTCTAGTTATGCAAACTTTTTATTCTCTTTACAGTTAGGTGCAATCCGTACTAAAGGCTGTAGTCTTTGAACTTCATCAGTAAGAATTTCTAATCTTCTTCACTTACATCATGTTAATGAGTCCTCCTACAATTCTGAAGGTACGTTCTTCTTCATATGATCCAGTTTCTCAGATTATTTGCTCAGCATACAGATTGAATAAGTATAGTGAAAGAATACAACTTTCCTTATTTTACACCATTCATAATCTCTTTGTTCTGTTTGAATGGCTGCTTCTTAGTCTATGTCCACATTCCTCATGACTCCAGTTAAGTGTTGTTGCATACCCACTCATTGTAATGTTATCCATAGTTTGTTATGATCTACACAGCTGTATGCCTTTTCATAGTCAGTAATGCATAAGTAAATATCTTTCTGGTATTCTCTGATTTCAATCAGATCCATCTGATGTCAGCAGTGATATCCTTCCTTCCACATCCTCTTCTCAATCCAGCTTGAATTTCTGGCAGCTCCCTATGTATGTACTGCTGCAATCAATTTAGAATTATCTTCAGCAATATTTTACTTGCATATGATAATTTGATTAACAATATTGTTATATGATTTATTTATTCTGTTGGACCATCTGTCTTTGACATGGGCGCAAATATGGATCTTTTCCATAGATTGGCAAGGTAGTCATCCCAATTTCTTGACATAGATGAGTGAACACCTCCAATGTGTGTGTTGAACCATTTCAGTTTGTATGCCATCGGTTTCTGGGACCTTGTGTTTTTGCCAGCGCCTTCACTGCTGCTTAGATGTCTTCCTTCAGTACCATAGGTCCTGGATTGTATACTATATCTTAAATTAGCTGAACATTGACCAATCGTTTTTGGTACTATGACTTAGTGTATTCCTTCCATCTTTTTTGATGTCTCTAGCATCATTTAATATTTTGCTCATGTTATTGTTAAATTTTATCGAGTTGGTTCTGGCTCAGAGAAATCATTGCAGGCACAAAGAAACCTCATTTTTCCTCAGTGGAGTAGCTAGTGGGCTCAAACCACCAACCTTGTGATTTGTAGTCTCCTATTTATCTTATTCAGGCTGCGAACCTCAGGGTCAGCTGTTCAAAACTACCAGCTGTTCCGTGGGAGAAAGATGAGACTTTCTGCTCCCTTAAAGATTTACAGCCTCGGAAACCCCGCACAGGGTCACTGCGAGTCAGAACCGACTCCACGGCACATAACAACAACAACAACAACAATTTATCCTACAGAGTCACTATGCTTCCATTTGTCCATAGATTTCTTCAATAGTTTAACCTGCATTTGTCCTCATTTTTTTCTTTAGTTCTTTCAGTTTGAGAAATACTGATCATATTCTTCCCTTTTGGTTTTCTGACTCCAAGTTACTGTACATTTCATTATAATAGTTTATTTTGTCTTCTTCAGCTGCCTTTTTGAACTTTTCTGTTCAGCTTTTTTGCTTCGTGATTTCTTCTAATCACTTTAGTTTCGGTGTCTCTTCTGACATCCACTTTTCTTTTTTTCCTATCTTTTTAATGACCTTTTGCTTTCTTCATATATAATGTTCTTGATGTCATCTTACGACTCTTCTAGTCTGCAGTGGTAGCATCTAATAGATCAAATCTGTTCTTGAGATGGTCTCTAAATTCAGGTGGGATATACTCAAGGCCATATTTTGGTTTTTGGAGTTGTTTTAATTTTCTTCATATTCAGCCTGAGCTTGCTTATGAGCAATTGAAGCTCTGTTCCATAGTTTGCCCATGATCTGGTTTTGATGGATGCTATTGAGCTTTTCCATGGTCTCCTCCCACAAATATAGCCAATTTGATTGTATTCCATCTAGTGAGCTCCACATGTATGTTGCTGTTGTATGGTTCTGACCCATAGTGACCCTTTATAGGGTTTCTGAGGAGCAGCTGGTGAGCTTGAGCTGCTGCTCTTGCAATTCAAATCGATTTTGCAGTCCAGTGCATTAACTCATAACACCATACCAGGACTCTATCATCCATAATGTATAGTCACCCTTTATTTTGTTAAAAAAAATGTATTTGCAATGAATATGTCATTGGTTTTACCAAATTCAATCATATTAGCTCTAGCATTCTTTCTATCACCAAGGCTGTATTTTCCACCTCCTGATTCTTCCTCTTTGTTTCCAACTTTTGCCTTCTAATGACTGGTAATTATCAGTGCATCTGGATTGCATGTTTGATCAATTTCAGACTTAAGAAGTTGGTAGAATTCTTCAATTTCATCCTCACTGACTTTAAAGATTGTTGGGTAAATGTAGGGGTATTAGTTGGTGGTCCTTGTAGACATAGAGATGTTGCCCTATTGCAGACAGCATTGTACTTCAAGATAGACCTTGAAATGTTATTTTTGACAATGGATGTAATGTCATTCCTCTTTAATTTTCTGTTCCCAGCATAGTAATCCATATGAGTGTCCTATTAATAAAGGCCACTACCAGTTCATTTCAACTCACTAATGTCTAGGATATCCATCTTTATCCATTCCATTTCATTTTTAGTAACTTCCAATTTTCTTAGACTTATACTTTGTATGTTCCACACTGATTATTAATGGATGTTTGAAGCTGTTGCTTCTCATCAGCGAAACAAGGTTCCAAAAGTTAACTCTATCCACATCATTTTAGTCAACTCTATTTTGAGGAGGGAGCATGGTGGTTCCATGTGATAAATACTGACCTGTGAATCACATAGTCCATGGTTTAAGCCTACCAGCTGCTCTCTGCAGGAGAAAGATGAGGCTTTCTGCTCCCACAAAGATTTAGTGCACTAGAAACCCTACACAGAGTCTCTGTGATTTGGAACAAACTCCATGGCACTTAACAACAACACTCCTTCAGAAGTGGTATGTTTCTCCTTCTTTCTAGTCTGTCTCAGTCTGGAAGTTCCAGTGTACCCTGTGTACCATGGATGACCCTGTTAGTATTTAAAATATTCTTGGCAAAGCTTCCAGCATCACAGCCACACCTAACTCACCACTGTATGAGAAGCTGAATAGTTTGTTGGTGGTGGTAAGTGCCATTGAGTCCATTCGGACCCATTATAACTATGCATAGGGTTTCCGAGGAGCAGCTAATGAGCTTGAACCACCAACCTTGCGGTTCAATCCAAACTTACAGTTCAGTGCATTAACCCACAGTGCCACACCAGGTCTCTGTATGATGAGTGGTGGGTCATATATAGGAATGGTCATAATGGTACCTGGATACTCAGCTCAGTTCATACCCAAGAAAAACTCCTGTCTGCTTTATTTTGTCAGTCTTTAAGACCTGCATGCTAAATTTCACAAAGTAGATATCTTTTCTATGTCTATGGTTTCTTTTTCACATTGTTGTTGTTAAGTACCATCAAGTCCATTCCGATTTTTAGCGACCTTATATAGGGTTTCTGAGGAGCAGCTGCTAGGTTTGAACTGTCAAAATAATGATGCAGATAGAAGAAAAAAAAAAGAATTCAAAAACAGACTTCTGAAGTAGTGTTGTTTTAGAAAAGAGAATCTTGACAAGAAAAAAAAAAGGAAAATGGCAAAGCAATAATTCACCGAAAGTTGGAATAGGATTCTCAGTTTTCTTGTACAAAAAGCATCATAAATGTATGAGGCAATCAGAAAGCAAATGCATAAACCCAGCTGAGCAAAGATACCAAGCCATAGAGGGTGTAGAAATGAAAAGGAATGGCTAAGGTACGGGTCGAGAAAAGGAGAACCTTGCTTAGTCTGCCAAGGGACTGTGCAGGTCTGCCTCACAGAAGTTACTCCAAGTGCCAATTTCAATGACAATGGGGATGACCACTAAGCAATCAATTTGAAGAGGTATTCAGGTGTAATGATTGGAGATGTTGCATTCTTTTCTTTAAAAAAAAATAATAACCTAAAAAAGTGTTTCTCTGCTATTCAGAAGGTTTTCAGTGACTAACTATTCAGAAGAAGTTTTTCACTCCTTCTTCCTGGTCTGTCATCCTCTGGAAGATCATCTGAAACCTGTCCACCATGGGTGACCCTGCTAGTAATTAAAATACCTGTGGCAAGGCTTCCAGAATCATAGCAACTCCCAAGCCACCACAGTAGGGCAAACTGACAGACGAGTGGTGGAAGAAGTGTTGTC
>NW_006408992.1:1031304-1032857 GCF_000296735.1 Chrysochloris asiatica | reverse complement strand
TCAAGCGTGGCAACAATTGTAAGGTTGACCCAGGATTGGGCAGTGTTTTGTTCTGTTGTACTTAGGGTTGCTATGAGTCAGTACCGGCTCAGTGGCCCCTAACAACAACCGAGAAGTGTATCTCTTTCTTGCCCTTGGAACTTCAGGCAGATGACATGCATATCAGGACATACAAGGATGAAAAAGATTCTGTGGAACTGGGGTCCAGGGCGGTCTCTTTGAAGCAGAACCTTTCCTTTATCATTTCTTGTTCTTTCCTCGCTCCCTTGTGTACATGGTTTATCTTGTTTTCCCTTTGATGTCATCTCCGCTGGTATTTCATCTCACTTTGTTGTCTATAATTTGTAAGTGGCATTTAAATTATTTGTTGAATTTACCTAATAAAGTTTCATCCTGTCTGGTCTTAATGTCTGAAACAGGTGAGCCAGTCTTCCCTCTGTTCCTGCTCTTTTTCTCCAAATGAAGTGAAGGAGTTTGGTACAGATTATATTGACCTGTGATGATCACTGTTATGTCGGAGGAAGCTGCTAGTGTCCTGGTTCAGTGCAGGGACTCTGCTCAGAGGAACTGAATTCAAATCTTGATTTCCTCACTAGCTGAGGGAGTTTAAGCGTATTAGCCAATTTCTGTTACATTCACTAGTTCTCATCTGTATAAAGAGAATTATAATTCTCTTTATAATATCTATTTTGTAAGACTATCAAGGGGGCTTAAAAAATTAATACATAAGGTAAGCTTTGCATATATGCCTGAGAAATGCGACACACAGCTAAGTTGCAGAACACAGGGGCCAACAAAGGTTATCTTCAACTTGCTGGATACAATTTTAGGCTCTGCAGGCAATGAAATCTCAGTTTCAACGACTTAGCTTTGCTGTCATAACATGAAACAGCTATATATAAATGCGTGAAAGAGCATGATGATTTTTCAAAAATCATTATTTACAAAAACAGAAGACAGATTTGGTCCACTAACAGTAGTTTTCTGATCCTTTTATAGGGCATGGAATCCTAGTGTTGTTCTATATGATAAACACTGAACTGCTAATTTCAAGATCGGTGGTTCAAATCTACCAACCCCTCCTCAGATACCCTACATAGAATCACTATGAGCCAGAACTGACTTGACAGCACTTAACGACAATACACAAATTATAGAATATATTTTCTCAATAGGGGAACCAGCTTGGCTCTACAAGTTAGGATCGCTTTGTTGCTGATTAATCCAATATGCAACCTCTTGTCTATCACTTTATCATACTGTGGTGGTTAACATGTTGTTGTAGTACTAGACACTAAAGTGTCATTATTACAAATACCAGCAGGGTCATTCATGCTGTACAGACAGTTTTCAGCTGAGCTTTCCAACTAACACAGACTAGGAAGACCTGGCAGCTACTTCTGAAAATGATTAGCTACTGAAAACCTTTATGGATAGCTGTGCACCATTGTCTGATACAGCCGGTAGATGAGCCCTCGGATTGGAAGGCATTCAAAGCACAGCTGGTGAACAGCAGCCTCATAAGGAGATCTGATAGCGTAGTGGTTATAAAT
>NW_006408992.1:1026882-1030366 GCF_000296735.1 Chrysochloris asiatica | reverse complement strand
ACAACTGCTGCAAAAGTCAAGTTGGATTCCAAATGAGGACTATCATGTCTGTCAAATGGATCCTAACTGAAAGCAAAGAATACTAGAAAGATGTTTGCATGTGTTTTATTGACTTTGCAAAGGCATTCAACTTGTGTGGATTATAAAAATTAGGGATCCCATTATGGAGAATAGGGATTCTAGAACATTTAACTGTGCTATGCAGAACCTATGCATAGACCAAGAGCAGTTGATTTTGGTTTAAAATCAGAAAGGTATGTATCAGGGTTGTATTCTTTCACCATACTTGTTCAATCTGTATGCTGAGCAAATAATCTGAGACAGTGGACTATATGAGAAAAAAAACAAAACATCAGGATGAGAAGATTCATTAACAACCTATGATATTCAGGGAGTCCTTGTGTGGCACTGTGGGTTAATGCATGAGACTGCAAAGTTGTTTGGACTTCAAGGTCTGTGGTTCAAGCTTACTAGCTGCTCCTTGGAAACCCTATACAGGGTCACTATGGATTGGAATCGACTCAACAGCATTTAACAACACACAGCAATGATAATCAGATGATACAAACTTGCTTGTTCAACCTGAAGAGGACTTGCAGCACTTATTAATGAAGACGAGGCTATAGCCTTCATTATCAATTATATATAATATTAAGAGACAAAAATCCTCAACATGAACCAATAAATAACTTCATGATAAACAGAGAAAATATTGAAGTTGTCAGGGATTTCATTTTACTTGAATCAATGATCAATGTCCATGGATACAGTCACAAAATCAATGAACATATTGCATTAGGCAAATCTGCTTCAAAAGTCCTCTTAAACATGTTTAAAAACAAAGATTCCCCTTTGACGACTAAGGTGTGCCTGACCCAAGTCATTTTTTCGTCCCAATGATCATATACACTTACGAAATCTGGACAATGAGAGGTGAACAATATTGAATATGTGGACTGTCAGAGGAATGAACAAATCCATTTCAAAAGTAGAGACAGAATACTCCTTACACTCTAAGATGGTAAGACTTAGTTTCACTTGCTTTTGACAGGTTAACAAGAGAATCAATCCATAGAGAAGGACATGTTCTGTAAAGTAGAAGAGGGTCAACAAAAATGAAAGTTACCTTCAATGAGATCGATTAGTATAGGTGGATGCACCAATGGGCACAAACATAACAATGAATGTGAAGCTGATACAGAACCAGATAACATTTTGTTCTATTAAACACAAGATTTCTTGGATTTAGAACTGACTTGATTGCACATAAAAACAAAAGCAATGTAAGATGGAATAATCACATACAATTATTAGGACTGACAATTTGGTATATAATATAACTCTAGCAGGTTAGAAGGAAAGGAAGCTAAAGACCAAAGAGGTTAAGTGACTTGGCCATAAGATACACATCAAGTTGACAACAGAGCTAAGACCAGAGTTCAGGGCGCCTGTTCTAGTTCTAGACTCTTTGTCTTGACTTGAAATGTCTGTGTTATTATGGAAACACTTCTATGCTATCAGGAGATTGGGCGCAGTTCAAGTTCTGCTAGATGGATATCCTTAGACAAGTTGCTCACTCTGTTTGAATTCTAGGTTTCTCCTATCAAATCGAAAAGAATTCTCATCTCACAATTTTGTTGTGGAGAGTCAAGGAAATATCATAAATGGAAAACAACATAAAACCACCACCACCACATAAAAATCTCTATTGTTATGATTTATTTACTATAAATGTATTGCCTTCTCTTTTGCTCACTCACCTGCTTTGAGAGAGATGTAGATGGATAACTTTAGCAGTCATAGAGGAATGTTTTTAGAAAAACTACATGCCATTTTTTAAAAAACTAATATCAATCTCCTGGTTTTCCAGAGTATGTTTCTATTCTACCTATGTTTTCTAAACTACTTCCAATGTAGAGTTAGAAGTTGGCAACATAAGGCCCAAACAAGGTCACTTTGCATTAGTGATAGTTTCCATGTTAGTGTCAGATTCAATCAGGATAACCACCTTCAAAATATGCATAGTAACATTGTAGAGAACAGAATCTGCTGTCAGAGAAAGTGGTTATTATGAATCAGGCTGCTAATCTCATGGTCAACAACTACCAGCTGTTCCGCAGGAGAAAGATGAGGCTTTCTGCTCCCGTAAAGATGTACAGCCTCAGAAACCCTGTGCAAGTTCATTATGAGTTGGAACCGACTCCACGGCATATAACAACAGCAACAACCTATCTACTGGTGAGCTTGAACCGCCAGCCTTGCAGTCCATTGGACCATATATACTGCAATTATGAAGGAAAAGTAAGGAAACACCAAAAATCATGATCCGCTGGGCCTCAAATTTCTCTAGCTCTCCCTATTACTCTCATAATACATGTGTGAACATACACATTTCGTTTCCAGTATTTATTTTCTTCTAATTATTACTAGCGTAGTGGTTACGAATCGGGCTGTGAACCTCAAGGTCAGTGGTTCGAAACTACCAGCCGCTCCGTGGGAGAAAGATGAGGCTTTCTACTCCCGTAAAGATTTACACCCTCGGAAACCCTGTACAGGGTCGCTATGGGTCGGAACCGACTCGACGGCACTTAACAACAACAACAACAACAATTATTAAGAAATGGAATTCTGGTGTGGCACTGTAGGTTAATGCACTGGACCACAAGGTAACTTTGAACCACAAGGCCGCCAGTTCAGACTCACCAGCTGCTCCTTGGAAACCCTATACAGGGTTGCTGCAAGTCAGACCCGACCCTTATCTAGATTGGTTAGATAGCTTAGAAATGTTCAAAAACAAGGAAACAGGATGATTTCTCTTGGCCTCCACTCCTAGCAATTTGTCTTATCCATGTGCATCATTTTTACTATATGAGTTATTTTTTCTGATCTATTAGGTTATAATGGATGTTGTTGTTGTTAAGTGCCATTGAGTCGATTCTGACCCATAGCAACCTTGTATAGGGTTTCCAAAGAGCAGCTATTGAGCTTAAACCACCAACCCTGCAGTTCAAGCAACTTTGCAGTCTGACGCATTAGCGCACAGCGCCACACCAGGACTCCATAAGTTACTAGTTTCTGAACTATTAGGTTATAATGGATAGCAATCTTTAAATGTAGAAATCAGGGTAAAATAATGTAGCTCATGGTTGAGGCTGAAATTTCCCTTAGGTCATGAGTTTTGACCATTTCCAGTTCTGTGGAGGTGAGGAAAATGGTTCTGGTAGATGATTGTGCTCAAGTTCTGTGCTTCATTACATTTGGAAATGAAACTTTTAAAAAAACAAATTCAGTTTTCTGAATTCTCAGTAAGAAAGTACAGTATTGATTTCTAACACTTGTATAGATTTAATTATCTACAGTGTTTCATTTGTCTTTTCCTCAAATTTCTCTAGCTCTCCCTATTACTCTCATAATACATGTGTGAACATACACATTTCGTTTCCAGTATTTATTTTCTTCTAATTATTACTAGCGTAGTGGTTAC
>NW_006408992.1:1020933-1025527 GCF_000296735.1 Chrysochloris asiatica | reverse complement strand
TGGTATTCCTTGGAGAGCTCCATGTGTCTAGGCTTCTGTCTTCCCCTGAGTATGTTGTTAGTGTTCGGTTCCATCAAGTCAGTACCGACTCATAGCAACCTATGCACAGCAGGACAAAACACTGATTCTAGGCCAACCTCACTACTGTTGCCATGATTGAGTCCATCGATGCTGCCGCTTGGCCAATCCAGCTCATTGGGGGTCTTCCTCTTCTTCTCTGACCCTCCACCTTAGCAAACATGATAGCCTTCTTTAGCAACTGGTCCCTCCTGACAATATGTCCCAAGTATGAGAAACGAAGTTTGACCATCCTGGTCTCCAAGGAGCACTCAGGCTGTACTTCTTCCAAAACGGATCTACTGGTTCTTTTGGCGGCCCATGTGGCACTTTCAGTATTCTCCTCCAACACCATAACTCAAAAGCATCAATTATTCTACAGTCTTCCTTATTCACTTTCCAGCTTTCGCATCCATATGAGGTTATTGAAAATACCATGGCTTGGGTCAGGCACACCTTAGTCCTCAAGCTGACATCTTTGCTCTTCAACACTTTAAAAAGTTCCTGTGCACCAGAGTTGCCTAATGCAATACTTGAATGCTGCTTCTATGAGTGTTGATGGTTGATCCAAGAAGAATGAAGTCCTTGACAACTTCAATCTTTTCTCTGTTGATAAGAATACTGTTTATTGGTCCAGTGGTGAGGATTCTTCTTTTCTTTACATTGAGATGCAATCCATACCGAAGGCTGTGATCTTTGATCTTCATCAGTAAATGTTTTAAGTCCTCTTCACTTTCAGCAAGCAAGGTTGTATCGTGTCCCTGTTTTGAGACCCTCCTATATTTAGGGGTTGTATCATCTGCATTAACAACCTGTGATATGCAGATGATACAACCCCTGAGTATAGGAGGGTCTCAAAACAGGGATCCTAGCTCCAAAAGACACATGTTGCTCCCAGCTCTTCTTTGTTGATAGTATTGACATCCCTCTTTTTCCTGCCTCCCTATTTTTTTATCTTTGGAGATAAAAGTTGTGACTCAGTAAAGGTATTGATCAGGGTACTTTACTAAAGGTGTGTCTTGAGTCATGTTGTCAGGTAAGACTGTGATTCTAGACCCATCACACACTAATCCCACCTCATAGCATATAAACAAACCCAAACCCTTGCCATCAGTTGATTTGCCCTCATATCTACCCCATATAGGGTTTCCTAAGTGGTAAATCTTTATAGGAGTAGACAGCCTTGTCTTTCTCCCTCAAAACAGCTAATGGGTTTGAACTGCTGAACTTGTGGTTAGCAGCCAAACACTTAATCTACAGCATCACTAGGGCTCCTCAAAGAGGTTAAGGTTTAAAACGTCACCTAAATGGAAGATCACAAAATGGATAACAGCCATTTACTACTGAGAATCATGGTGTGGTCATGTTGACACGTATTTTGGGAGAGGTTCAACTCAATCCATGAAAAAGAGTAACAAGGTAGCCTATATATTTTTAAATCATTACATAATTTTCTTTAAACTGCTTTCTCTCTGCATAGACAGGGAATCCTGGCAGTGATCAAGTCAGTGACTTAATGACCATTATGAAGTTGTCCAACATTCTTACAATTTGCTTTGAGGACCATTGACTCTGGATGCCTTTGGATGGACCGTTAAGCACTGTGGAACTCATTTAAAATAGTTTACAGGGACAAGAATGATAGTTTCTTAATATAATTTATCACCTGGTAATAATGGTGAGTATTGCAAGTGAAAATTTAAAGCCAAATGTAACTCAGGAGTGAGCTGACTAATGGTTATCTTGCACTTGAAGAAATTATATTGCTTTTGCATTTAACCAAGTAGCCATTTAAAAGTATAAAAAAGCTACTTAATGACTACAAATCATATTTGAGAAAGATTGTTGGTGTATAATATAAAATGAGCTGTAGAATTGTTACAAGAAAAACTGAATTGTTAAAAGGGAGTAACCAGCATTTCCGATTTTTTTTTTTTTTTCCATATCAGTCTCTTGCCTCATTCAAGTTCATACTGATAGCAAATTAGAGGTTAGTGTCTATGAAATCCTCCTTTAGTATATACAGCTATTTAATAATGAACACTGATGACTCTTAAAACACTGTCACATTAATTTAACAGATCAGTTAAGTGTCAATTCAGAGAGATCAGAGGGGTTCAGAAGGGAGAAATGGAATGGGAACTGGAAACAATGGAAATAATCCAAACAGAAGCCAGTCTGAGGAGGAAGGAGAATTCTAAAGAAATAAAATGGCAAAAATGAATACCATTGTCAGCATATGTGTGTAGCATGACTGGTGAGTAAGGTATACACAAGAAGGTGTAGAAATAGGGTGTAGAGATTTACCTGACAGGTATGAAATTTGACCATGTATCTACCTTCTAAGCTCTGTACTAGATAAAATATAGATCTGTTGCCAAGCAAACTAGTGCTTGCTGCCTGTCACTGTAGTCAATCACAGAGACAGGGTGAGATCCAACATCACGCTTTATTAACAGAAAGCAACTATTTGGATCCGAAAGATAGAGGGAATAGTTTCCCAATCCTGCCTTACTAAACGCCTTATATAGAGTAAGTTACAGCTGGAAAAATGATTAACTTCTCATAACATTAAAGTAACATTTTGCAAAGACAAAGGAATAATGTGTTTCTTTATCAAAGATTTTATCACTAGGGTTGGTTTCTGCAGTCCTTTAATAATTGTCTTTCTGGCAGGGGAGTAGGTTAACGTCTTCATGGATGAGATCTCTAAGACCATTTCTCTCCCATTTCCTTGGTCATGCTCATGCCCTATTTTAACTTTGGTCTAGAAGTTGTATATATCAGATCTTCCAGTTTCATAGTGTGTTTCTTGTTTGAAGTATAGAAACCCCAAGCACTACTGAGTGATTGTGCAAGTGAGGAAATCTTGGCAAGACACTGAAAGCTCCAGAGAGGACAGAGAAATGTGATTGGGATGAGGAATCCTCTGGGGTGGACCCAGTCGGTCTTCTTTGCAGAAAAAAACTCCATATGCAGCTTGGAAAGCATGGTTTCCAATGACTAGAATGCATAGGGTTGCTATGAGTTGGCACTTAACAACAACAGTAGGAAAGGGAATATTTTGGCTTGCTTGGCTGATGACAGAGCCACGATAATGAGTATTTGCCCAAAATGAATTAAAACTGAAGCTCAGTTTATCTAGAAATTGCCTTTTGATTCCTGAGACTTTAAAAAAGGAATGGGGGCTAAATACACTGTGCAATGTGAACATTTAATGTTGAGATAAGAGTTGAGTTTATAGTTTCTCAAAAATGGCTCTGAATTTAATTGTCATCCAAATGATTGTGTAATGCGACTTGGCATAGGTTTTTAATGTCTCCTGCAAAAATGTCTAGGATATCTATCAAAGAATGTAAGGTTTAACTTTCTGGCTGGCACTTCACGTTGGATGTCTGTGCAAACATGTTTGTATATAAGTATGTTCATGTGTGTGTGTGTGTGTGCTTCTGTTGTGTGTGTGATATACTTAAAAGGATGGGTAAAAACAGATCTTTAAAGATTATTGTTCATGGTGTTAGAATCTCAAATCTTTTCAGAAAGTGCATCTGTTTGGAGAAATTGCATGCATATTCTTCTCTGAATGGTTTAAGTGTTGGGTTTAATGAGGCTATCGCTGAATCCAATTGTGAACCGAGACTTTGAAAAGTTCTTGTCAGATCAGCTCTCCACTTACATTGTTTAGTAATCATTCCTTTGGGTTTATTCAGTTTTTCTTCACATATAAATAAAATGCCATAAATGCTTGCTCTTGAAATCCTGAGAGAGATGGCTTATTATTTTGATGAGAATTGTCTCATTCTCAGCCATTCTCACTTGAATAAAATATGTTTAAAAATGATTTTACCCTGATCATTTGCGCACTAGATATGAAATCTTTCATGGGAATTCATTTACTCACTAAACAACCACAAGGTGAAGGTATGGAGAATGAATGCATGACAAGAATTTTATACAGATGTTCAAAATGTTGTATAAGAAAACAGGAACTAGACAAAAATGCAAGTGTTTGGCAGCAGATATGTTTTTTCTCTCTCAAGCTTCATTTTCTCTAAGAATTGGAGAGAGAGAAAAACAATCAAAACAAAAACGTCAGATAATTAAGAAGGCCACACGTAAAAGACGTAATTTGTATTTAATTTAGCAATGCAAAATCTTCCATGAAGGTGCAAGTTACAAAATAGGTGCATCACCTGAATGGACCACTATAATTTGTTATCTGCTACTTTAGGATTCCAGGTTTGGAGATAGACAGGTATATGATGGGTTCTACGTACAACTGTTATTCATGAGCATTTCCCTGGACCTCACCACTGGACCAATAAACACCATTCTTATGAATGGAGAAAAGATTGAAGTTGTCAAGGACGTCGTCCTTCTTGGATCATCTATCAACACTCACGGAAGCAACAGTCAAGAAATCTAATGACATACTGCATTAGGCAAATCTGCTGCACAAGACCTTTTTAAAGTGTTGAAGAGCTAAAATGTAAGTTTGAGGTCTAAGATGCGCCTTTTCAATAACCTCATATGAATG
>NW_006408992.1:1013019-1020768 GCF_000296735.1 Chrysochloris asiatica | reverse complement strand
CAGGCGGGACCAGTCGCTGGAGAAGGCTATCATGTTTGGTAAGGTGGAGGGTCAGAGAAAAAGAGGAAGACCCCCAGCAAGATGGATTGGTAAAGTGACAACATCAGTGGGTTCAAGCGTGGCAACAATAGTGAGGTTGGATCAGGATTGGGCAGTGTTTCATTCTGTTGTGCATAAGGTCGCTATGGGTCGGCACTGACTTGATGGCACCTAACAACAAATGTACAACTGTCCAAACTCCTTAGCCTGGCAACTAGGAGAAACATTGTCTATACTGACAAATGCTCAAGTAATCCAATCTGTACTCATTTTAGCAAGAGTGAGGTTTTCTTTATTTGATTTTGCAAAATCAGGAATCCAGCCCCATAACACAGGCACATACCCCACATGGTCCTCCACAAATGGTTTTATTCTTGTTCCCCCAAAAGCTCCTCCTCCGGTTCCAGTTCTCCATATACAATTCTATGGTACATCCCATTTTCCGTCCCCCCAGAGAAGCCATGATGGCTTGCCCAAGGTCTTAATGGCTGTATTTTTATTTAAATTTCCATGTCCCAGAAAAGCCTGCTTAAATCAACAATCTGTCTTCCAGGTCTTGCAATCTGATGAATTCCTGAAGATAGACCACAAGAGTTATTTCTCACACAACTCTGAATGGGGCACTGAGAACCCCAAGCTGGTAAAAGGGCTTTTAGCCTGGGCAAAGCAAAATAACAGAAGTCCCAAATGGCCAACCCACCATTATAATACAATTGTTAAGTACTGTTGAGTCAGTTCCAACCCAAAGCAACCCTGTATAGGTTTCTGAGGAGTGGTTGGTGAGCCTGAACCACCAATTTCACGCTTCAAACCAACTTTGCAATCCAGCGCATTAACCCACAGAGTCACACAATAGTGTCTTCTAAAAGTAATCACTTAGTTTACTTTAATTAGTAGCCAGACCCTACCTGAGGAAGGACTATTGCAGGAATTGCCAAACATCTTTGATGACCTCTGATAACCACCTCCTGGAGAGATTAATGGTGCCTGGTTCCAGTGATCAACAGGACCTTGAATAAACAGACAGTAGAGAAATATTAGGGTGGGGTGGGAGGTGGCCTGCCTCATACCCAAACCCAAAATCCATATAAAAATTCTCCTCCCTTTTGTTCAGGGAGATAGGTTAGCCAGATTCTTTACCCTGTGTTTTTGTGCATATTTATACTCAATAAACGCTCTGCTCTTTGCTCTGAGTCCTGTCTCTGAATTTTGGATCCATAAATGGCAGCTAATAAGGAACCGTTTTTCTGGTAACATCGAAACCATTTACAATTTAACCTCTGACTGCTGCTGCTTTTGTTGATAAGTGCTATTAAGTCTGTTCTGGCTCGTAGCAACTCTGGATAGGGTTTCTGAGAGCACCTGGTGGGTGTGAACCACCAATAGTGCAGTTAGCCATCCAGTGTTTATCTTACGATGCCATACCAGTTAACTTCATAATTCCTCACTTTCTCATTGCTCTTAATTCCTCACTGCCTTTAGTTTCCCAAATAAAATACTAGCTTTCCTTGTCTCAATCAATAATATTCTTTTTTCTTTCCCATTCCTTTTCATGTGGGTCCATCCGTTAACTCCTAAACTTCCTTCTCCTCGGGATTACTGGGTGACTGGGTCTCATTTTTCCCCCAATGGAATCCTGGGCTTTCTATAATAAGAGTAGATTTTACAAAGTATTCTTCAGCTTATTTCACATTTTTCCTCCCCTATTAAGCCAGAAAATTGTAAAATATAGAAACGATGCCTTATTAGGTTCTTAGTCCCCTAATATTTGGCACCATCTTTGGCATATAGTAGGTGGGCAGTGCATGTTGGTAGTGCATAGTTTATGATATGGAATGTCTGCATTATAAAGTGTATATAAAGAACAGAAGAAAGTGAAAAAAATTAAAATTGTTCTTAACATTTTCAGGGCATTCTCTTGAGGCCTTGGCAGTTCAGTGATTCAGTTCCTGCCTTTTGTGCATGAGACCACAATTAGTTCTCACCCAGTGTACCTCTTATACAGCCAACACCCACCTGTTAGTAATGACTTATGTGTTTCTAGGTTGCTGAAAGGGAGTCCTGGTGTGGTGGTGTAGGAAAATGAACTGGATTGTAAGGTTATTTGTACTACAAGGTGGGTGGTTCAAATTCACCAGCCGTTCCTTGGAAACCCTATCCGGGGTTGCTATGATTCAGAACTGACTCGATGATACTTAAGAATAACAACAAAGTGATGCTGGATGACTTTTAGCAGAACTTCCAGACTAAGACAGACTGATGATCTATATCCAAAAATCAGTGATGAAAGCACAGTGTGTTGTTCCAAGCATAGAATACCACATGATTGTCTGATTCAAAATGGCAAATCGCAGTTCATTTCAGCTAACTAATGCCTAGTATAGCAATCTTTATGTGTTCCATTTCCTTTTTGATGACTTCCAATAGTCATAAATTCATACTCCAAGCCTTCCACATTCTGATTATTAATGAATGTTTGAACCTTTCTTCTAATTTTGAGTTGTACCACCTTGATAAATAAAGGTTTTGAAGGTTTGGTTCCATCATTAAGGTCAATTCTATTTTGAGGAGGCAGCTCTTCCCTTGTTGTATTTTGAAGAACTCAGTGGCTCTAGAGGATAAACACTGGACTATGAACCACAAGGTTGGAAGTTCTAGTCCACTAGCCACTTTGCAGGAGAAAGATGAGGCTTTCTGCTCCCACAAAGATTTACAGTCTCAGAAACCCTATATAGGGTCACTATGAGTCAGAACCAACTTGATGGCATTTAATAACCACACTCCAACCTGAGGGGCTCATCTTCTGGCACTGTAGCAGACTGCTGTTTATAAGATTTTCAGTGGGGTTGGACTGCTAACCACAAATTTGGTGATTCAAACCCACCACCTGTTCCTTGGAAACCCTATGGAAGGTCAGTATGAGTTAGAACTGACTCAATGGCTCTTAACAACAAAAACAAACCATTCAGGAGTGGCCTGCTTTTCTCTTCTTCTTCCTCATTGGTCTTAGTCCCAGGGCTCTTCTGAAACCTGTCCACCATGGATGACCCTGTAGTGCTCCAAAGTGGCAGAAGGAGGACAAATTGAATTTCAACTTACACAATCTGGGCACGAGACGATGGTCACCATCCAGGGTGTGTCTAGTGAAGCCAGAAAAATCACAGATAGAATTAGGACATTTGTGCAACAAATTCTATCATGTTAATTATCCGAATTTAAATAGGGGATGGAGGAAGAGAAACAAAATACTGAAGAATCCAGAAAGAATACATGTTGTTTTTATTTCAGTAATGTCACAGATTTCATCCCCTTGTTGAGAAAAACTGGAAAGTACTAGATTATTACAGGAGTAAGAGGCCTAATCTTTTTCCTTCAGAGCAGCTGGTAGGTTCGAACTGCTGATTTTGCGGTTAGCAGCCCAACTGTACTACCAGAGCTCTTTGCTCTAATAAAGACTAGGGGAATTGTTCTTCATCATCCTTCAGCCCAGGAACTGCATTTTCCCTCATGGCTCAATTTTCAGAGAGACTTACAAGGTAAACAATGTTGTTGTTGCGGTTGCTATGTGCCGTTGAGTCAGTTCTGAACACCTGGGAAATACACACTCATTTAAATAACCAACCACAGAGCTCAATAAGGAAACATTTACGCAAGTATAAAGCTCAGAAGGCAGGAAGGGGATAGGGAATAAGGACAGGATGAATGGAAATCGAAAAACACAGGGAGGAAGTGGGAAGAAGGCTATGGCGTTGTGAGGATTGTAATCAATACCACAAATCAAAATGTGTGTGAACTGTTGAAATGTAAACCAATTTGATCTGTAAACCTTCACCCAAATCATCATAAAAAGTTTAAAAGGAAAGAAAAAAAAATTCTGTTTGGAGTTTGTTAAAAGCTCATACTGGCAATTCAGATGGTAATGCCAAGTAGGCTACTGGATACATAAATCTAGAGTTCAGGAAGGGGTCGGTGCTGGAGAAATTGGTAGTGACCAGCAGACAGGTGGTACAGGAAGCTATGGAATTTCAATGAACAATCACTCATTTCAAACCTATGTATCAACAGTCTGCTGTATGGGAGATAACTGTTTTTAGAATTTGTGTAGATAATATGGTAACAAAAACTCAGAATCCTGACTTTAACGGACAGGTAATCTAATTTTAAATGGTTCCTATATGGAAATACTTGCTACAGGGCAAATAATCCATAATATACATAAAATTATTACTTTCGTTCATACCTTTAGTGAGCAGAGCACTGATACATTGACTACAATCATCACTTGGACCTGCCTAAGGGAGATATTTTTATCCCATTTTACTGTGCACAAAGCTGAGGCTGAGAGGTTAAGTGAATTTTACACATTCACTGGTTACTAAATGGAGTTGCTGATTTCAAACCCTGGTCAGCCTCATGGAAAATCTGTTCTTTATTCTAAAGTATCTTTCTCTCTCAATAATGGGCCTGTCTTAAAATCCTTAGCTTTTTTACCTACATGATCTGAATAATGATCACTGTATCCCTTAAGGAAAGAAAGGTGTCAGCTACAATTCTATTTGATGGATGAAAATTCTGGGTTACTCTGAGTTTAAGTGAAGTAATTAAGGTTGGCTACGGGGTACACCTAAGTAGTGTATTGGGTTCCAAGTTGAACTCCTAACCTCAAGGTCAGGAGTTTGAGTCCACCAGCTGTTCTGCGGGAGAAAGATGAGGCTTTCTGCTCCCGTAAAGATTCCTAGCCTCAGAAACCCTGTACAGGGTCACTGTGAGATGGAAGTAATTTGACATCACACTACCACCACCGCCATTAGTACATCTGGAGTCCTGGTGTGGCACTGTAGGGTAAGACTGCAAATCACAGGCTAGTGGTTCAAACTCACCAGCTGCTCCTTGGAAACCCTCTCCAGGGTTGCTGTGAGTCAGAACTGGCTTGACAGCACTCAACAGCAACAATAATGGGGCTCTGCCAACTGTAAAGCAGCTATCTACTACATGGCCTCTAAGATATTTCTACTGCAAGGTAGTGATCTTTACATCTATATTTAACGGCCTGCTATGACAGTGACCTAGCACTCTTGACCATGCCAATACTACTGATCCCCATCTCTCCTTGTTGTTAAATGCCGTCAAGTTGGTTCTACCCACAACGACCCTGTATAGGGTTTCCAAGGAGCAGTTGGTGAGTTTGAATCGCTGACCTTGTGGTTCAAACTGACTTTGCAGTCCAACACATTAATCCACAGCACCACACCAGGACTCCACCCTAACTCTCATATGCACTGTAAAAAACGTACATAGTGAGGGAATACCACCTGAATGGGTTTAACAAAAAAACTCTGCTTAACCTGAAAGCATTTTTGTTCTTGAAGCAAAAGAGAATCCACCTGGTTTTCAAACATCAGTTCTAATTCTTAGTGATTTCTGTAGTTTCCAGTTGAATTTAGATTTAGTTCTAGAGGGCACTGATATCCAGAACAGGTTCAGGAGATTAAATATCATAGCTAGAGGAAGCGTGAGTGGCCATAATACCTGCATATTTGTGTGAGCTAAAATTGTCAATAGAAAAACATCAAATTACTGAACACCTTCAGTACATGTCCCATTTTTTGGATTATTACAGAGGTGGATAGTATGGGATACATCTGCATTTGTACCAGGTGCTCTGATGTACCTGACAGGTGCAATCATTCTGTAGTTCAATTTATCATTGCAAATGTCACTTTCTCCTTGTTTTACTCTGAATCCATTTGGGCGTATAAACCTTCTTGAAGGTAAGGGCAAGGAGAAGGGAGGCCTTAAGTTTGTGACTGCCTACTCTCACTGAAGCTAGGAGGATATACCAAGGTATAAGCAAGTGAACTCTGGTAGCGTAGTGGTTATGAATCGGGCTGCAAACCGCAAGGTCAGCAGTTCGAAACTACCAGCTGTTCTGCAGGAGAAAGATGAGGCTTTCTGTTCCCGTAAAGATTTACAGCCTCAAAAACTCTGTGCAGGGTCGCTATGAGTCAGAACCGACACATGGCACACACTAACAACACGCAACCGAACTAGCTCTGATACCTGTTAAGCCAGTGTGTAAACACAAAACAGCAATGTGGATGTATCATGTTGGGTTGTATTCTCTTCAGGGAATTAACAAGCAAGGAGCTCTCTCTCTAGTGTAGAGATTCTAGTTAATCCTTTTATGCATCAGCACAAAGTCCTCCTCTCATTACTGGATTATTTGAGCTATATACCTCTCAAACCCTTTCCCAGTTCCTTTCCAAAAACGAAGTTCACTAGACAGACCATCGAAGTCTCTCCCAGCTGCCAAGTACCAGTCACTTCAGTAAAATGCTGTATCAATGGAGTCAGTTGACAGGGCAACATGGCATGGAGTGTATGCTGTGGACTTTGCTTTGGGGTTGAATTTCTGCAGTGCTCTTCACTGTCCTCCCTCTCCCCGCCCACTGACTTCAATATGCAAATCTTTCTTACAAGCAAAATAGGCCACTGTGCCCCCTTTATTTGCCTGCCTTTATAAGAAAGATTCATTAACCTGTGTTGTTGTTGTTAAGTGCCGTTGAGTCGATTCCGACTCATAGCGACCCTGTGTAGGGTTTCCAAGGAGCAGCTGGTGAACTTGAACTGCCAACTTTGCAGTTCAAATGACTTTGCAGTCTGGCGCATTAACCCACAGGTGTAGTTTCTTCAAATTTTATCAAATCTTCCAGTAAACTCTTCTCATAGAATACATCCTCCTTTTAAAGTTTTATTCAAGAAAACAGCATCCCATGGTGTGCCCACAAAGGAAGGCCTTAATCTAATTCCAAAGGAAAAAACATCTTTTACTACCTAATGTAACCTTTGTCAGAATTGCTATTGTATACACATACCTATTTTGAACACATGGATGAGTGGGCTTCAAAATATTTTTGGAAAAATTTCATTACCCTTCAATTCTGTTTTCCCACAAACTTTGTGCAGCCTGTAGCACTTAAAGGGAATTAACACATGAGGGGGTTGTTGCACACTGCCAAACATTATTAGCATAAAAGTATTGCATTAATTGCATTACCTTTTTTCTGCTTTAAGAAGTAATATTATTCATCAGAATATTTGAATAATGTGAACAAACCCAAAGAAGAAAATAAAAATCACCATCCACATATATGAACCTTGTTTTGTTTTAACCAATGTCTTTAAAACAACTTGGATTTCTTCTTTCACTGCCATTAATTCTTTGAAATGTTCTTTTGAAATGGTTGTGAGCATCGACCGTTCACTGGAGAAGGATGTTACGCTTGGTAAAGCGGAGGGTTAGTAAAAAGAGGAGGACCCTCAAATGGATTGACACTGTAGCAGCTGCAGTGGGCTCAAACATAACAATTGTGAGGATGGCGGAAGACCGGCAGTTTCCTTCCGCTGTGCATGCGGTTGCTATGAGTCAGAACAGACTCGACAGTACCCAAGATAACATAATATGTATATAAGCTTAGGAGGTCTGTTGTGGCATTGTAGAATAAACACTCAACCATATTGATTTGAACTGTAAGGTCCACAGTTGAAATTTACCAGTCATTCCTTGGAAACCCTATGTTGTTGTTGTCAGGTGCCATTGAGTTGGAACCGACTCATAGCGACCCCATGCACAGCAGAACGAAACAATGTCCAATCCTGGGCCAACCTCACTACCACCGCCACACTTGACACCATCGATGATGCCACCTG
>NW_006408992.1:1011558-1012919 GCF_000296735.1 Chrysochloris asiatica | reverse complement strand
CTCTGACCCTCCATCTTACCCAGCATGACATTCTTCTCCAGTGACTGTTCCCTCCTGACAATATGTCCAAAGTATGAGAGATGAAGTTTAGCCATCTTGGCCTCCAAGGAGCACTCTGGCTGCACTTCTTCCAAAACAGATCTATTGGTTCTTTTGGCAGCCCATGGCAATTCACTGGTGACAGAGACATGTTTAAACACATTTTGTTTGGCATATATACATATATGAATAATAACCCTAGCAGTGATACTTTTTATTTACCCCAACAATTATATCATCAGTGTTTGTTGTTAAGTGCCGTCGAGTTGGTACCGACCCATAACGACCCTGTATAGGGTTTCCAAGGAGTGACTGGTGAGCTTGAACTGCCAACCTTGTGGTTCAAACTGACTTTGCAATCCAGCATATTAACCCACAGCAACACGCTAGGACTCCGTAACATCATTTAGTTATATAATATGTAAGCAATGTCGTTGTCAACAATTGAATCTTAAATTGCCATTCAATACATCAATAGGAAAATGAGAGATTTGAGTTCAGAAAAGACAATAAATGATGGAAGATTTCTGATATGTCAGTGTTTAGGGAAAAAGTACTGGTTTAGAAGTAGTCAGGGAAGACCTTTCTGACTATCCAGAAGGAACAATGTAGGCAGAGGAAAGGTGGGCTCCCTGGGTGGGAACACCTTGGCTTGATTGAGATCACAGTTGTCAGCATTAAGGGCAAGATGGTCAGGGGCAGGACTTGTGTCAGAAGTGTAGGCAGGGCCCAGATCATCTAGGCCGGCAATCCTATAGTGAGGACTTTGATTTCATTTGAAGTGTGATGGGAAAGTATTGGAGATCTTCAAGAAGTAGCTTGTATGATTAGATCTGTAGTTTTAAAAATAACTCTCTGACTTATATATATAGAACGGATTCTACAGAGCAAGAATAAAACTAGCATTGGGGGAGATGAGAAATCAGACCGAGGATATGATTTCGAGTCACAGATGGAAGTATTGGGCTAAAAGCTAGAAGTGAAAAGTAAAAAAAAAAAAAAAAAATCAAGAAAAATGATGTTTCTTCTTACTCTTTTAAGATAACTAGGAGAATGACCAGTTTGGGGCAGTCCTGATGTGGCGCTGCATGATAATGTGCTGCATTGCAAGGTCCATTTGAATCACAACTTCTATTGTGCATGGGGTCGCTATGAGTCAGAACAGACTTGACAGCTCCTTGTATAACATAATATCTATATGAGGTTAGGAGTCCTGGTGTATCGCTGTAGAGTCCACTCAACCAAGTCAATTTGAACTGCAAGGACAGTGGTTCAAACTCACTAGCTACTCCTTGGAAATCCTATACAGGGTCACTATGAGT
>NW_006408992.1:1006194-1010893 GCF_000296735.1 Chrysochloris asiatica | reverse complement strand
TGGCTGGACTGTATGGCTGCAGTTGTTGTCTTCTATCAGGTGAGCAAAGGAAAACAAACACAAACCAGCAAAAACAGCAGAAAAAAAAAAAAAAACCTAAAAGAATAAAAGAAAAAAGCAGGCAACAGCTAACAAGAGACTACAAATACGAAAGAGAGAAAAGAGGGAGAAGAAAATAAAACAATAAAAACAGCAAAATAAAAAGAAAGAAAAATATGTAAACACAATTAGGGAGAGGAGTAATAAAAGGGAAAGAATGCAGTATAAATAAATAAGTAAATAAATAAAAGGATAAAAAATAAGGGAAAAAAAGCAGCAGCAGTTGGGAAAGAGAAACCAAAAAAGAAAAATTGAAAGGAGAGACAAAAAGAAGAGAAAGCAAGAGAGACAAAGGCAAAGGAGAAATAATAAATGAAAACAATGAAAGGAAAAAAGAAAAATAAGGGCAGGTGGGCAGGTACCAGACCCAGAGAAGAGACAATTCTGTGGTCTTTTGGCATCCATAAACCTCATGCATCATGGTTGGTTAAGGGATGAGACGGTCGCACTCAGCCCTACATGGCGTTCCTTTAGGGCTAGGTGTTAACTTGTTCTGGGCATCCGATCTTGAAGTAGTTTGTACAGGCTCCAAAGCGGCAGAGTGTTCAGGAAACTTCCATTCCCGAGGAGATCCAAGGGTCTAAAGTCCCTCTAGTTGTGTGTGATCAGAACCTACTATGTGGATTTGGAATAGGCCACACCTGATTCCAGGCGCTGGGGTTAATTGACGCTAACTCTCCATGTACTTTGACGCGACTTCAACAACCCTGAGAGCAGGACCTTCCCTGGCAGTGCAGGTTGATAGGGGGCTGGCCACACCTCTAGCCACCAAGTAATGTGAGTAAAAGATGAAAAAGAAAAAACATTTCATCTCCTTTTGTCCACCAATAAGGGGTATGCCTCTGTGCCACCTGCTGCCCTCTTGTCTTCAAAGTTTCCTGTAAAAGTTCAAGATGACCACACCATGGCTGGCCCTGCCCCCAACACAGCTGCTGCTTTTCTGTGTATGGGTTTGTTTGTTTTTTGGCCCCCATGCATCTGTTTAGCTGCTTCTCCTATTTAGAGTTACTTCAGAGCTGCAGGGCCTACCTGAACAGGGATGGTGTGGCTAATTCCCCCTCCTTTCATGGATCCAAACGGACACGTTCATTTCTGTGCAATTCGGGCCTGTGCTAGAGGCGTGGGCGCGTCCCTGGGTGTGCATGCGGGTCGGCGCTGAACTCGCCTCTGGTCACTAGGTGAGTGTGGGGAATCAGAAAAGAAATCGCATCTCTTCGTGTGATCCACTGGTATGTTCTTCAACGCTGATAAGTTTTTCTTGTTTCGGAAGCTGCTCACTAAATCTCAAAATGACTATGCCCAATCTGGTCACCACCTCATTTCTCTGCTCTCCATTTCTGTTTTTGTTTTTGCCGCGTATGCTCAGCTTTCTCTCCTAACAAGCATTCAGTTCACTTTATCCCTTCATCTGAAGCTCAGAGTTCCAAGACTAACATCTGTATATGTTTCATTTGGTTCTCTGTGTCTAGATTGTAGAGCATCCTTACAGACTTTCTATCTAGTGTGCCATCTTGCCACCGCTCCTTCTCTGCCTTGATTTGAATTGATGTTGCAGATGCCTTGGAAACAACTGTTTTGAGTGGACCTTTGTGTGTGTGTGCCAAGGCAATCTAAGAATAAGACAAGTGTTTTACTGAGAAAACTTGTCTGCAGTCATCCACTGATCACAAAGACTTGTTTAAACATGTTTTGTTTGGAATAAACCCATGTATGTATGAACTGGATCTCTAGTAGCAATATGTTTTAGCAGACCCAAGTTTCATCTCAGTTAGGTAAATATTTGAAGTGGTGATATTTTTCTAGTTATATTTTATGAAATTATATAGTTTTAATATAAATGAATTCAAAAATTTCAAAACCAACATGCTTGTATTAAGAAGTTTTCTCTTGAGTCCTTATACTTCTAGAATAAACCCAAATGCAAGTGTATTTATTTCATTCCATGTGGTGGTAAGGTTTTTTTACTAGTGTTTTATACATTCCTCAGGGATTAGTCTATAATTTCTCTTTTCTGATATTATTACCATTTCTAGTGTTATATTTGATTATAGAAACAGATGTTTTCAATTTTTTTTCTGAAACCCTTCACAGCTAACAGTATATTTCCTATACAAATATTTAAATTGTAACCTTCATAACTTCTGATGGGACTAAATTTTAATCATTTTATTATTTGATTTCTATTTCTATTCTGTTTTTGTTCCCCTTCTTTTATGTTATCTTTTTAATTAATTGAATATTTCTTATGTTTTTATGCTATGTCCTTTATTAACATATTAGCTATAACTGCATTGTGTTATCTAAGAGGCTACTTTAACCCTGGTCAGGGAAAATGGTTAACAAATACAGCTATTAACCAATATGTTGGTGTTTGAATTGACCCAGAGATCCTCAGAAAGACCTGATTATCTACTTTTAAAAAATAAGCTCTTAAGAATCCTGTGGAACACAGTTCTACTATGACACACATTTATAGAGTACATCTTTTACTTAAAATAATCTGCTTTTAAGTGATATTGCACTGCTTCACATATATTATGAGAATATTACAATAGTATCATCTGTTTCTCCCTTTCGGGCCCTTATGCCAATTTTAATAATGCATTTTAGTATTGCTATTGTTAAGTACCATTTTGTCAGTTACAATTCATAGTGACCCTATATAGGATTTCTAAGAAGGGACTGATAGCTTTGATCCACCGACCTTGTGGTTCAAATAGCTTGTGGTTTAGTGCATTATCCTGCAGTACCACATTGTTGTTGTTGTTGTTGTTAGGTATCTTCGAGTCAGTACCAACTCTTAGCAACCCCTATACACAACAGAACGAAACACTGCCTGGTCCTGGGCCAACCTCACTATTGTTGCCACGCTTGACCCCATTGATGTTGCCATTTTGCCAATCCATCTCGCTGGCGGGCGGATCTTCCTTTTTTTATCTCTGACCTTTCACCTTACCAAACACGATATCCTTCTCCAATGACTGGTCCCTCCTGACAATATGCCCCGATTTAAGGCATATTGGAGCTATAATGAACTGCACTTCTCTTAAAAAATTTTTGTACATCTTATTATTAGTAATATATGCTATATACAATGTTAAAGTGTATCTGTAATGTTTCCAACCCTCAAAACAAAGAAATACTAGGTTTATCAAAATAATGATAATTAAGGTAATAATGATGAAAACTAAAACATTAAAATGAAAAAAAGGAGTATTCAACTTATGGCTGAAGCAATTTACAGTAGAGCTGGCAGAAAAGCAGAGCCCCTTCATAAATCAAAAATGACTTTTACTGCATTGTTTTGTTTTTTGTTGTTTAAAATATTAAAGATATTTTACAGAAATTTAAATTTAAAAAATAATATATTTTATCCATGCTCTTACAATATCTAGTGCTCTTTATTCCTTTGTTCTAATCAATTTTTACAACCGGTTTCAGTTTCCTTCTTCTTAAGGAATTTCCTTTAACATTTCTAATACTGCAGGCCTGCTTGTAAAGAATTCTTCCAAAGTTTCTTTGTGTTGTTGTTTAGTGCCATCGAGTTGGATCCAACTCATCATTGATCCTATATAGGATTTCCAAGGAGTCACTGGTAGGTTTGAACTGCTGATTTTGTGGTTCAAACTGACCTTGCTGTCCGGTGCATTATCCTGCAGGGCCACATCAGGATTTCCTTCCAAAGTTAGCATGGCTATAAAACTATCTTTCAACAATAAAGGTAAAAAAGTGCTTTAGCCATGCTAACATATAGAAATCTCCGATGATAATTTTATTTATAGACTTTAAAGATGTTGCTCCACTATATTTTTGCTTGTATTGTTTTTGACAAGCAGTATACTATTGTTCTTAAATTTGTTCCCATGTACGTATGACTTAATGTCTTTTTTGTTACGTGTTTTTAAGATTTTCTCATTACCGATTTAAACAAATTGAATTATGATTTTCCATAGTATAGTTTTTGTTTTGTTTTGTTTTGTTTTTTCATGTTTGCTGCACTGAGGATTGTTGATTGTTTTGGGTCTGTGAGTTTATGGCTTAATTAAACTAGAAAAAATTTCAGTCAATGATTTTTTTCAAATATGCTTCCAGTTTCATTACGAGTTGCATTTTCATGGTTCTTTGTATGTCTTTTGCTTGTTTTCTTGGAAGCCCAATGTGAATTTTACTTAATGGAGGGATAGGGTTTCTTTTTTACAATAAATAAATTTTTAGTTGTGAACTGAGTGAAGGTTTACAGACAAGATCATCAGTTTTACATTCCACAAATCGTGTGGTCTGTTTCAACTCAATGATTTCAATCTCTCAGTGCAACAACAGTTGTCTGGCTTCCTCCCTGTGGTTCATATTTCCATTCCACCCACCTTTCCATCCCTTCTCAACTTTGTCCTTAGATAAGTGTTGCCTTTTTGATTGTGAATGACTGAGTGTCCCATTATTCATAGCGAGCATACCTTAGTTGTAGTGTTGTGCCCTCTATAGACCTATTTATGTGTGTCTCAGAGTTGGACCATGAGAGTTCCTTTGCAGACCTGAAGGGTGGCCAAAGTCCACAGTCTCAGGTTCCTCCAGTCTCCTTCTGGCTAGTAAGAATTATATA
>NW_006408992.1:1004034-1005185 GCF_000296735.1 Chrysochloris asiatica | reverse complement strand
ATGGAAGTCATAGACTCTTTAGAAAATGTATTAGTAATTACTGTTGTTACTATGGGCATTTTCATATATAAATAAGTAACCTTTAAATCAGCATATTTTTATTACTTATTCTACATTGTATTTTTCACTGAAAGTAGTTTAGAGGACTCACATCTATGCACTTGGCTCCCAGTACGTGGGGATTCAGCTCTAGGTTTGTTTTTAGATTAAGTTCTGAGAGGTTTAAAATTGTTTAGGTTGTGTCAGAAAATATTAATGCTGGTTTAATTAAAATAGTCATTTCCTTGCATAGCTGAAACTCCCTCTAAACTTGCTTATCTGTATATATTGCTCTCTATTTTTAAAACTGTTTTCTCAGTCGTTTGTTAATCTCTGTCTCATTTAAGAATTGTATACTCAAAACCTGCTTTGAAACTGCATGGGAAGTTGTGAACTTTAGTCACTATCCTGAAAGATCTACCTGGAAAACAGCAGTATCAGTGTTTCTACGTTCTTTCCTTTGGAGTAATCAGATTTCCCAGAAACATAATTAATCTTCTACTTTCCTACATAGAGGGAAAATATGGGGATATAGGTCTTTGAAGAGCAATTAAAGTACCAGTATGTAATCTTAATCTACATTCCAGTTTTCACCTCCCCCAACCCCTAGAAGGCTGCCCCAACCTCATCAATTCACATGACTAAGATTAATAATCATATAACGATAGACCCTATTTTCACCAGTGGGTGATTTATCTCAGTTCCAAGACTCTGTTTTTCTCACTACAGAGAATAAAACTTCAGTCTTTTTCCAGACTGTTGAGTAGTCCAGCTTTTTGAAGAGCTCTAAGAATGAGGACTCCTGGTTTTCATTCTTTAAGAGTGTTGAGAACTTTCAATTTCTGAAAGCAAAGATTTAAAAAGTTTATCTGAATTTCATGGCTTTATATTTATCCTTCTTTACATGCCAACATCTGTTTTATAATACATCTTTTTGTTTTTCATTTTCCTTAAAATTTCTGGATCTCTCTAGTATTTCTTTCCAATAATAACTAATTAGGATTTCTATAAATTCTGCTTTATACTGCTTCAGTTATGGATGTTGATTCAAATTCTTGATTTATAGCTTCTAAAAATATTTTTTATGGAACTATAAGATAAGCACTGGACTG
>NW_006408992.1:980015-1002544 GCF_000296735.1 Chrysochloris asiatica | reverse complement strand
GTATTCTCCTCCAACACCACAACTCAAAGGCATCAATTCTTCTATGATCTTCCTTATTCACAGTGTGTAGGTAAAATTAAAATCACAGCCCAACATTTTTCATGTACTATGTATATGATCAAGAAATCCTGGTGGTACTGTAGATTACGCATTGGGCTGCTAACCAAAAGAGCAAGTTTCAAAGTGTCTTCTGATGTCCATTTTGTCTTTTATTTCATTGCTGGCTTTTAAATGACCTTTTGCTTTCATCATGTATGGTATTCTTAATGTCATCTTACAACTCTTCTGATCTTGGTCATTAGTGTCAGATGCATCAGCTCTGTTTTTGAGATGGTCTCTACTTTCTGATGGAACATATTCATTTGGCTCTCATGGACCTGTTTTAATTTTCTTCATCTTTAGCCTGAACTCAAATATGAGCAATTGGTGGTCTATTCCAGGAATTGAGAGAACACAACTTGAAATCTTTCAACAAACCAGAGCAACACTTCAGGCACTCACTCAACTTTGCCAAGAAATTTGGAAGACAGCTATCAAGCCAACTGATCAGAAAAGATCCATATTTGTGCTCATGCGAAAATCAGATGCCCAACAGTATGTGGAAATCATCAAACAATATCGTTAATATCATACTCAAGTAAAATTGTGCTGAAGATAATTTAAAAAAACAGTTGAAATAAGACATTGAAAGGGAACTGCCAGCAACTTTAGTCAGATTCAAAAGAGGACAAGGAACTAGGAATATTGATGCTGATGTCACATGGATTTTGACTAAAAGTAGAGAACACCGGAAAGGTGTTTACTTGTACTTTATTATCTAGGATCATGTGTGGATCATGAAAAGCTATGGATAACATTGTGAGGAATGGGTTGCTCATGAGGAACTTGTACATAAAGCGAGTGGCAGTTGTTAGAACAAATCAAGGGGACACTGAGTGGTTTAAAATCAAGAAATGTGTGTGCCAAGGTTGTATCCTTTCACCATACCTATTTAATCTGCATGTTGAACAAATAATCTTAGAAGTTGTATTGTATTTGCAGGAAGACTTGGTGGAAGTAAAGAGAACTTGAAATATTTACTGATGATGATCAAGATCTATAACCTTCTATATGGATTGTACCTCGATGTAAAGAAAAAATTTTTTTTCAAATCCTCACAACTAGACCAATATATAACATGATAAATGGAAAAAAAATATTGAAATTTTCAAAGACTTCATTTTGCTTGGTTCTCATAATCAATATTCATGGAACCAGCAGCCAAAGTGTCAAATGATGTAGGCAAATCTGCTGCACAAGACTTCTTTAAAGTGTGAAAGAGCAAAGATACCAGTTTGAGGTCTACGTTACAACTGACCCAAGCCATGATATATTTAATCACCTCATATGCATTTAAGAATTGGACAACGAAAAAGGAAGACCATAGAAGAAGTGATACATTTGAGTTACTGTGTTAGAGAAGAGTATTAAAACTACCATGGACTGTCAGAGGAACAAATTAATCTGTATTGGAAAAAGTACAGCCACAATGTTCCTTAGAAGTCAGGATGGCAAAACTTTGTCTATTATACTATAAGGGCATCATGCTGCTAATGTGGAGGGTCAGCAAAAAAGTGGAAGATGCCCAACAAGATGGACTGCGGAAGCAACGATGGGTTCAAACAGTTGTGAAGATGGTGTAGGACCTGCTAATATTTCGTTATGTTGTGCCTAAGGTAGCTGTGAGTCAGAGCAGACTCAATAGCTCCTAAGAACAACTTCTGCCAGTCCCCTTTTACTAGGCTTAGCTTGGCGGGCTATTGATGCTCCTACCTAGTACAATACCAGAGGGACTACAAAGTCCCTTTACTATTTTGATACTCCCAAGTCCACATGGGCAAACATCAAGGGTCTACAGGTTTGTTGCTGTTTACTGTTGAATCTGTTCCGACTCAAAAAGACCTGTGTAGGGTTTCTGAAGAGCAGGTGGTGGGTTTGAACTGCTAACTTTGTGGTTTACAGTACAGTGCTGATACTACAGCACCACACCTAAGTCTTATAGGTGATGAATTGACACACCCAACCATTAAGTGTGAGTTGGGAATGGGATGGCTCTGTAGGATCAGCAATGGACTGCGAATCACTAGGGTAGCAATTCAAATTCCCCAGTTGCTCCATGAAAAAAGGATGAGGCTTTCTGTTTCTGCAAATATTTATAGCATCAGAAACCCTATACAGGGTCTCTAAGAGTTGGAATAAACTCGATGGCAGTTAGCAACATCAAGAAGTATGGCTTGGCTATTTTAGAAGGAAAAGTTTACCTCATTTGCTAAGGCTGTTTTCAGTAACTGTAGACAAAAGGCCAAGCTAAGTTCTTTCTCTTACTGGGTGTAAAATACCTAAATCTCAGAAGTTTGTTGTAAGGATAGATTAAGATAATGCCTACCACATGGGCAATATAATACTATTGTGTGCCCTTGAGTTGATTCGAACTCATTACAGCCACATATAACAAAGTAGAACTGCCCCATAGTGTTCTCTGACTATTATCTTCATGGTTGTGAATGAACAGGTCTTTCTTCCACCAATCTGTTGGGTGGATTTGAACTGCTAATTTTTGGGTCAGCAGTCACTTAACCATGTGTCACCAGAACTCACTAAATGATAACTGTCAGTTTTACAAAAAGAGTCAACTTTTTGAAGATTCTCATTACATTGCCAGATTTCATTTTTGTTGATGTTGTGTGAGTTTATACTTTTCTGAGTCTTAAGTAATACTCCCATAAAAAGTGAGGGAACCACATTGTAAGCTAGCTTTATTTCTATAAACTCGGCTCTTAAATTTCATTATATGTATTTTAATTTACTTTCAGAAGCAGCATATTGTTGGATTTTTTTTTTTAAAAACCCAGTCAGATAAACCCAGTTTATTCCAGTCTCAGTCATTAAATGAAGGAGTTGAAACAATATTACAATAATAAATGGTTCTGGTTTTATTATTGTCATTACTTTCTCTATTTTTCTTTCCATTTGCTTGTTGTAGAGCAATATCATAGTCTCTGCTTAAAGTAAAAGAAGTTTAATAAGGGATAGAGTGATTCATGAATTGGGGATGAGGTTGTCAAGTTAATTCAGACTCATAGTGACCCTTCATAAGGTTTCTAAGAAGTGGTTGGTGAGATTGAATCACTGACCTTTTGGCTAGCAGTTCAGTGCTTATCCTACAGCACCAAACCAAGACTCCCAAATTGGGATTGTTGTTGTTATTAAGTGCTGTCTTGTTGTTGTTGTTGTAATGTGCCGTCGAGTCGGTTCCGACCCATAGCGACCCTGTATAGGGTTTCCGAGGGTGTAAATCTTTACGGGAGTAGAAAGCCTCATCTTTCTGTCTTGTTGTTGTTGTTGTTATGTGCCGTCGAGTCGGTTCCGACCCATAGCGACCCTGTATAGGGTTTCCGAGGGTGTAAATCTTTACGGGAGTAGAAAGCCTCATCTTTCTCCCGCGGAGCGGCTGGTAGTTTCGAACTGCTGACCTTAAGGTTCACAGCCCGATTCGTAACCACTACGCTACCAGAGCTCCTTATCTTTCTGTCTAGTCAGTTCCAATTCATAGTGACCCTTTCTAAGGTTCCTAAGGTGAGGCTAGTGAGTTTGAACTGCTGACTTTATAGTTAGCAGTCTACTCTTTATCCTACAGAGCCATACCAGGACTCTGAATTGGGGTATCACTGAGCAAATTGAAAATTACAAAGTGGCCCATAAGTCAGAGGTCATATGTCAGAACAGTAAACAATATTCAGACATGCCCAGGCAAGTTCTGACCAGTTAGTATGCTTTTAACTGTGTTCTTTCTGAGGGGATGCTGCCCCTTGCTTCTTTATCCAGCAACAGAAGTTGGGTGGACAAAATGGAGTTGGAGCCTGACCGTGTGTAAATGGTTTTAGTCATGTTAAGTCCTCCAGATTTTAGAGTGCTGTTACACATACTATTTCTGACCTAATCTCCTAGTACAATTTAATGAATCTATTTGAGAACAAGCATTTCAAAAATAAATGTCCTATTATTTGGATGAAGGAAATTTATGTAGACTATAGGACAACATGAAATAATCATTTTTCTTACACCCCTCTAATTGCTTGACTCTGTTATATTCTGAATGACATGCATTCCTTACGACAAACTTCATTCCTGTCTAGTTCCTTACTTCCCCTTCATCTCCTTCCAACATGCTCTGATGAACACATCTCTCGGGATATGGTCTCTATCCTAGCAGCACCAAAGAAATTCTCACTACAGAGCTGTTGGTACAGTGATTTTCTGATAGTTGCTGTCTAGAAAGACATCTGGGTCATACATGGGTGTCTAATAGCAGGGAGAGCAGATATCTTGCAACCACTAAGAATCTGAGAGCAAGACTTTCCAGACTGAAAGAGATTAAACTCATTTGTGATTACTAAAATTCAAAGTTTAATAGCTTCAGCAAAGTTCCAATCATAGACTTGTTCCATGTAAGACCAGTGTTGTTGTTGTTGTTGTTGTTGTTGTTGTTAAGTACCTTAGAGTTGGTTCTGACTCAATGACCTTGTATAGAAATTCCAAGGAGTGACTGGTGAGCCTGAACCACTGATCTTATATCCCAGCACATTAACCCATAGCTCCACACCAGGATCCAAGAGCAGTGTTGTTGTTAGGTGCCATCAAGTCGGCACCGACTCATAGTGACCTTATGCACAGCAGAACAAAACACTGACCGATCCTGGGCCAACTTCACTACTATTGCCACGCTTGAAATTCAGGACATGAAGACTTTTCATGGCTATATAGGAATTTGATTTTGTTACGTACATTGCTCACATTTTGATAATTGCTTCGTGATTCAAATTAGCTGAAGATGTTTTCTATATCTATTTTCCACACATTAGAAAGATCAAGAACTCTAAGAAGTACCATTATAACACTTCTTTTTATATTGCGTTATAAGAATTTTGTAAGCTGTGTCTGGTTGCGAGAGGTGAGGGATGGTTTATTTAGCTCTTAACACTATTCACAAATAAAATACCAGGATCCATTTACTAAGAGGTGAAGTAGAAACAGATACTGGAAGGTAACACGTGTATTCCCAGTGTTGAGATCCATGCAAATTCTTCATCTTGTGTTAGTGGGCAGGCAGAGTGGGAATGCAAAGTGTTTTCTGAGCACCTGGAATAATCTGTCTGTGTGAGAACATGAACTCAGCTCTGTTCTTCTCTATTGTACTTCATCAGGAAGCGGTTGTGGTAAAGTGCTGTGGAGTGTTTCCAGACTCATAGCAACCCTGTTTAGGGTTTCTGAGACTGTAAATCTTTATGGAAGGAGAAAGTCTCATTATTTCCTGTGAATCAGCTGGTAGATTCGAACTGCTGACTCTGTGGTTAGCAGCCTAACTCATAACCCACTATGCTACCAGAGGTCCTTAAACTTCAATTTCATAGCTAATGAACAGATGTTTAAAATTCCTCTACTAGTTACTCTTTTTCTACCAATATAAATGATTTTGTTATGAAGTTGGGAAAAAAGCAAATCTAGACTTCTCATGTAACTACTAACTATGCTGACCAAGAGAACTTTAAAATTAGGAAATGTTCTGATTAGCAGAGCTCAGTTTTTACTTTTACATTTGTATTTATGGATTGGGTTTTTACTAGTCTTTGCTTTCTGTTTAATGTAGGCAATGTACCCTAAATACGAAGAAGACAGTGCTCGGAAGCTCTTACAATATTCATGTATGTGCTTCAGTAAATGGCTTTGTCAGCTGGAAAATGGAACTAAGAATTCTGAGTTTGAACCCAACTCCCAGATCATGGTCTAGGGACCGTCCTTAAAATTCAGTCATATTCAGTTTGATTGTATGTGAATGGTGCAAAAGGTCAAACACTCAGTTGTAGATGAAACATTGATGTTTTGCACCCTCGAGGGGTGCCTCTGGTAGCGTAGTGGTTGCGAATCGGGCTGCAAGCCGCAAGGTCAGCAGTTCGAAACTACCAGCTGTTCCGCAGAAGAAAGATGAGGAGTTCTACTCCTGTAAAGATTTACAGCCTCGGAAACCCTGTGTAGGGTCACTATGAATTGGAACTGACTCCAAGGCACATAACAACAACAACAACAACAAGAGGTGCCTCAGAAAACAGGCCTGGGCATCTGTTTCAGGAAGTGACGTCACCATCTTGAAAACCTTAAGGAGCGTTTCATTCTGTTCAGAAATCCATGTGTTTGAAATTTCCTTTAGGACAGCTGCTGTTTCAACCCAATCAGTTACAGAACCCGGTATGCTGTGTTTCTTACCATGTCTGAGTCGATGATGCTATGTAAATGTAATAATTTTAATGATAAAATGTAAATGCTTTCCCGATTCTAGCCTACCTGAATATTCTGATGCAAGCATTTGCCTGGCCCTTCTTACTTGGTTCATCAGAGGATGTTATGGGGTCATGCTAGGACTGGACTTGGCATAGACCATCTCTTCCTTCTTGTTTTTACATCAGTTCCAACTGTAGTTATTTTACTAATAGTTGGGTAAGAAATGGGACATTAAATCTGTCTCTAGTGCTCATAGAATTTATAAAAGTCAACAGGAAGTTTTTTGCCGCAGGCCCTTAATATGAAAATCCATAAATGCAGGAGAATTCATAAGCTGAGGTGACTTTTAAGTTACATTTTATGGTTTCATAAATGTTTTACTTGGTTATCACCACCACTACAAAGCAAAGAAAATAATTTCAGATTCAGTTTACATAAAGAATCACTTTACTTTGGTAAAGGATTTCTGTAGTGGTTGTTGGGTACCATTTAATCAATTCCAATTCAAAGCAACTCTAAACTCAATAGAAATATTGCTACGTCCTACGTCCTATGTTCTATGTCTTTCTCACAATTATTGTTATTTCTGAACCCATTGTTGTAGCCACTGTGTTCACCTCCTTGGGTTTTTTTATTTTTTTATTGTTTTTTTTTTTTGTAGCTGATAATCTCCTTTATCAAGCATGATATATTTTTCCCGAGACTGAGCCTCCTGATAACTTGTCCAAAGTACCAGAGACAAGTCTCCCTATCCTTGCTTTAAGGAGCATTCTGACTGAACTGCTTTCAAAAGAGTTTTGTTTGTTTTTCTGGCAGCCCATAGTATTTTCAATATTCTTGTCCAATACAGTAATTCCAAAGTATGGATTCTTCTACAGTCTTCCTTTTTCATTGCCCAGCTTTTAGATGCATACAAGACATTTGAAAATATAATGGAATGGGTCAGGTGTACCTTAGTCCTCAAAGTGACAGCATTACCTTTAACACTTTAAGAGGTCTTTTGCAACAGATTTGTCTAATGCAACCCATGATTTGATTCCTTGATTGCTGTTTCCATGAGTGTTGATTGCAGATTCAATGTAAAATTAAATCCTTGACAACTTCAATCGATGTTATTTATTGACACTGTTATGAGGATTTTGTTTTTCTTTGCATTAAGGTGCAATCACAATTGCTACTAAAGTCTTTGATGTTTATCAGTAAGTAGTTCAAGTCCTCTTTGTTTTCATTAAGGATGGTTGTGTTATCTGCATATTGCAGGTTTATAGTGAGCCTTCCTCCAATCAGGATGTCACATTCTTATTCTTGCTCTGCATACAGACTGAATAAGTATGGTGAAAGGATACAACCTTTGCACACACGTTTCCTGATTTTAAGCCATTTAGAATCCCCTTATTCTGTTTGAATGACTGACTCTTGGTCTAAGTACCAGTTCCACATGAGCACAGTTAAGTGTTCCCATTCTCTGCAGTGTTATTTATAGCTTGTCATCATCCACACAGTGGAAAGCGTTTGTGTTTTCAATAAAGCATAAATAAGCATCTTCCTGGTAGTCTCTGCTTTCAGTCAGGATCCACCTAATGTCAGAAATCATATCACTCATTCCATATTCTCTTTTGAATCCAGCTTGAATTTCTGCCTTTCAAAGTCCTGCTAAGCCATTTTTAAATTATATACAACAAAATTCTGCTTGTGTGTGGTGTTAGTGATTGGTGTTGTTGTTGCTGTTAGGTGCGTCAAGTCAAATCAGTTCTGACTCATAGCGACCCTGTATAGTGTTTCTGAGGAGTGGCTGTTGAGTTTGAACCTCCAACCTTGTAGTTCAAACCGGCCTAATGGTGGAGTGCTTATCTTACAGTGCCACACCAGGAACCCGAAGTTAGCAACATCCTTTGTTAATTTCTTTATGATAGTGGCATGGAAATATTTGCATCTGCATCTTGATATGAAATGGGCTATAAAAGATAAGATCAATTTTCTATTAAACCTAAAAGGATCAGTGTATCTGAATACAGGAGGGGACGCTTGTTCTATGTATATCCTTCAGTACTGTTTGACAGTTTTACCTTAGGTGCCAAAACTGGTAAGCTATGATAAATGCATCTTTAGAAAACATATGCATACACGCTCAATGTAGACATGCATTATGTGGCAAAGAAAAAATAACAGTTAGATGCAAAGGTTTCTATTCAAACATGCAATGCAGCCATATAATACATTAATCAAATCATGGCATAAGACACTAAATGATGCCATGACACAGGACAGAGTGAGAATTATCATCCAGATGAAGGTTTGTGTACACAAAAGCCAAGTGAACAGTAGACACAGATATACTATAAAGGGAAACATACATATATAGAGAAAAAACATGAAAGAATCATAGGCAAAGACAGAGAGGCACACAAAGGTCTTCACATAGAGATGTGTGGCCACTGGCATGCTCTGCTCAAAACTTGCAGCAAGTTCTGCAGAAAGCCAGGAAATCAGGAGTTTGGCCACAGGTCTCTTTTCCTGTGGTTAACAGTATTTTCATTTTGCTCTACTTCCTGTACAGCTATTTCGCTCAGTTTCTTCTTTTTAAAGTTATGTTTGGGCAATCGGAAGTGTGAGCCCTTCTCAATTATTATTTAGGGTTAATCACTTGAATTCAAGTCATCATGTTCTATCAAGAATATTCCAGCAGTTATGAAATTTATTTGATTTCCTACTGCCTCTATCATATAAATTCAAATTTGCCAGTTTTGCTGCATCATTGCTGGATACAAAAGCTACTTTTCAAATCAAAGTGAAAGATCAACTCTGTTGAATTTCATGTATATGTCAACTGTTGCTGTATAAATAGTGTCCTTTTACAATTACAATGGTTCTTTTCTAACTTGAGTAATTTCTTTAATCCCTCTCTTTCCAGCTATCTGATTGTACAGAATTTCCTCTTTAAGAACAGCGTTTTCCCTGTCCCTCTCATTTTGTCCATCATTACCACAATTTTAATATCCTTCCTCCTCTTATTTGCCTTTTATAATACTGATATAACATCTGGCTGGCCATTTGCCCTGGAAAACGGGTTTTCATTTATTTCAGTTTAGGAAAACCCAACTTGTACTTCAGGGCTTCGTTTATTTTTTTAATTTTTCTTTTCTACCATGTCAAGGCTTAATTGGGATTCTGTATCATTTCGCAGCTTTAAGTATCACAGAGTTTAATACATATTGTTTTTCACTCCTTGACAATATATTCATTTTCTCTCCCCAACTGAATTATAATTCTCCTGAAGACAAGAACCCCATTTTATTCTTTTTCTTGCCATTCTTGGTATTTCCCAACTTCTGGATAACTGGGTATGTTTTTTGAGTATTCTTCACTTTCATTTGGGACATTTCATTACTGCCATTTCAGGTGACAAGTCCCAATGGTACACTGTCGATTCCAGACTGTAGGCTAGTACTCCCAAATTTGCAATGCTTGAACTCACCTCAAGGACTATGGACCATTAATTTCAATTTGTCAATTTTAAATGAGACAATTTCTTCTCATCAACTCCCATAAACGTTTTCCTCCTTTATTTTTTCTGATTATGTTTATTGTCCCCACATGTATTCAGATATCCAAGCTACAATATTGTTGTTGAGTTGGTTCCGACTCCTAGAAGCCTTATTTATGGAGGACAGAAGGCTATGTTGTCAGGACCTGCTCCCTCTGCAGGATTGCGCGTATGTTTGACTCCACTGTTGAGTCTCTTACACAGCCCACCTCACAGAAGCTTTGCCTGTTTTCTCTGCTTTTCTAGTTTTCTTTACCCTTAAAAAGAAATGCTTTGTCTAGCAATTTGTGTTTCCTGATGATGTATCCAAAGTAAGCAAGTAAAAGGCTTTCAATCCTTGCTTCTTAAGAACATTCTGGTTGCAGTTCTTCCAAGACTGTTGTTTTGGAGGTCCACAGTATGTTCAATATTCTTGGCCAACAAGAACGTATAACTTCCTGTATCTCTATCCTTCCTTCCTCCAAATTCAACAGAACATCATATTGCCTTGCCCCCCGAGTGCTTCACTTCATGGTGTCTCTTTGAGCACTGCTTGGATATGTGCCTGGACCAACATAAGGTGAGATAAGTAGAGATTATGAGCTTCTAACTTCTCTCGGGTCTCTCTTTTTGCTTTTCCTATTGGCCTTCCCTCTGTTAGCAGAACCATCATTTAAAAGCACGGTTCTGTTTTTGCCATTCCTACTTGTTGTTGTGGTTATGTGACGTGGAGTTGGTTCCGACTCATAGTGACCCTGTACAGGGTTTCCGAGGCTGTAAATCTTTACAGGAGCAGAACACCTCATCGTTTTCCTGCAGAACAGCTGGTAGTTTCGAACTGCTGACCCTGAGGTTCGCAGCCTGATTTGTAACCACTACGCTACCAGAGCTCCTTGCCATTCCTACTAGAAAACCTTTAATGGCTCAGTAGTTCTAGGCTAAAGTCCAAACTCTTTACAAGGCATTGTCTTTTTCAACATTGCCTTGACCTACCATTTCAATGGAAGCATCTCTTCTATGCTGTTTATGGCCCCATAGACCAAACAATCCCTCTAAATGCTGACCTCATCACATCTCTGGGGATCATGTAGTAATTTCTCACTGCCAGAAGAATTTATTTTACTTTTCTTCCTGGAAAACTGTTATATATACTTCAAGGATAAATTCTGAAGACGTCTATGACTTATACTGGGGAAACTCAACATTTGTATCACACTTTGAATCAAGCTATAGTAAGGCATTCACCATGTGGTTAATTGGTCACATGTCGGCTTTAGTAATCATGTTGCGAGTACTTTGAGGGTTTGTTGTTGTTATGTGCCATTGAGTTGGTTCTGACTCATAGTGACCCTGTGTAGGGTTCCTGAGGTAAGTTTGAACCACTGACTTTTTGGTTCACACCAAACTTGTAGTCCAGTGCATTAGCCTACAGCACCACACCAGGACTCCACTTTGAGTAGAGATGCTATATTTTACACTTTATTGTCTTTTCAGTACTTATGAAAGGTATTCAGTAAAACTTGGCCAATAAAGACAGCGGCACAGTTACTTGGATTAATACTTCTGTAATTATTAATGCAAATTAAAAATATATACGCAATAGACTGAAATAGGTGCTTCAATGGAGAAGTAACATTTATTTCACACCTAATACACATACTTGATAGCGGAGTGGCTCCACACGATAAGCACTGGACTGTCAATCATGAGTTCTGCGATTCAAGCCTGTTAACTGCTCTGTGGGAGAAATCTGAGGTTTTCTGCTTCCACAAAAATTTAAAATGCCTTCAAAACCCTGTACAGGTTCACTCTGATTTGGAATCAACTTGAAGACATTTAACAACAACACAGATGATACTATGTTTGATATATATTGTTTCATTTACTCATTACAATAACATTATAATGTAGTTGCTATTATGTCCAATTTACCAATGGAACAAAATTAGTATGTGTTTAGTTCTTTAAATATATATATATATATGGTGAATCTAAGAGGGTGAGTCAAAAATTATCCACCCTCAGGTTATATTGAAATGACCATCCGCATCCATAGCCGATGACTACATTGAGCATACACGTGAAATGATTCTGTCGTATAAACAAGTGACAGTGGACTGTGTGGCAAATCATTGGCCAGTCAACCATGGCTCTGGCTATGAAATAATCCAGGACAGATTTGGGTTTCGAAAAGCTTGTGTGAGATGGGTAGCAAAATATCTCACGGAAGAGCATAAACAGAAGCATTTGGTCACCTGCAAAGAAAATGTAAGACCGATACTCGAAGAAAGGTATAAGTTTCTTAAGAAAAAATTGTTACTGGTGATGAGACATGGATTCATCACTGCAAGTCTGAGCATAAATATCAGAATATGCAATGGAAGCATCCTCAATTGACAGCCAAGAAAAAGTTCAAAATTCACCCATCATCTGGAAAGTTGACGCTTACAGTTTTCTGAGATTCTTTAGGGCCAGTATTGGAACACTATCAAGAAAAAGGTACAAAAACCAACAGTGCTCGTTGCAGAGTGAAGAGCTGAAGCCTAAACTTCAGATTAAATTCAGAGGATGGTTATCCAAGGTCTTTGTGATCATGTGCACGTCTGCACACATCTGCCCACACCTTTGACACTCTGCAAAAAAATTTTGAGGTGTTAAAGCTTCCACCGTATAATCCTGATGTTGTTCCATCAGACTTTCACCTATTTGGTCCCCTGAAAGTAGCTCACTGAGGAAAAAGTTTCACCTCTGATGAATAAGAGAAGATACTGGTGTGTTCATGGTTCACAGTTTACCATATTTTCCAATAAGGTAATATAAAAGCTTGTTAACAGATGGGCAAAGTGCATTGAAAAGCAAGGGGACTGTGTCAGAAAATGATATATTTGTCTTTTGTAAAAGTTGAATAAATTCTATAGCCAGAGTACGGATCATTTTTGACTCACCCTCATATGAACCACATAATGTTTACCCATTCATCTGATGACAGGCCTACCAGTAGTTTCCACCTTTTCGCTATCGTGAATAGTACATTGGTACACAAGTTACTATTTGTGTTCCTGCCTCCAATTTTCTTGGATAAATAAAAACAAATGATTGCTTCTAGGAATAGTACATACATGCATGGACTTATTCCAAATAAAATGTATGTAAGCATGTCTGTGCAATCAGTGACTAGATGGCTATAGACAAGTTCTATCAGCAATACTTACCTTAGTCTCTTTAGGGTGCTTTCACACACACAACCAAAGGTCTAATCAAAACAGTGGCTTCTGAGGAGATTGGCTAAACCAGTTATATATTCAAGGTAGAATGGTCAGCTTAGAAGTTTATCGTGACTGTTCTCTGGGATTGTCAATGTGTAACCTTGATAGATTATCTCAAATGACACAGGGTGATCACATGACCTTATTGGGAATAAGTTTTAAGAAAATTGAAAACTGCACTGGTGAGAAAAAGGCCAGCAAAGCTGAGCTCAGAAATTTTTCTTTTTCCAATCAGAACAATGCACCTGCTCATTCTACAAGGGTAACAGGGTGGCTCTAGGAGAATTTCATGGGGCAACTATCCAGTTTACCCTACTGCCCTGATATGGCCATTTCAATTTTTTTTTCTTTAAGTTCCTCAAACTCAAATGTTTAAAAGAAAAAAGACTTGAGTTTTTCAAGATTGCTCAAACTGCTCTTTTTACAGGGTGTAAATCCAAGAGTACAGTATTCTTCGGGGTGGAGTGAGGGAGGGGGATTATTGTTGTTGTTTTTAACTGCATTGAATCAATTCGGATTCATAGCAACCCTGTATAGGGATTCTGAGGCTGTAAATTTTTTCAGGAGCAGAAAGCTTCATCTTTTACCCACAGAGGAACTGGTGGGCTCCAACCACCCACCTGTGATTTGCAGACCAGTGTGTATCCTACAGAGAGATGGAAACCCTGCCTTTGGAAGAGTACCGCCTAGACACAAGATATGTCCAGAACAATAGTTTTATATTTTAATATTTTTGTACAATAAAGATTTCTATGAGTCCTGATGTGGCCCTATAGAATAATCACTGTACTGCTAACTGCAAAGTTAGTGGTTCAAACCCTCCTCAAAAACCATATGTTGTTGCTGTTGTTAAGTGCCGTCAAGTCAGCCCCTACTCATAGGGATGCTGTATAGGTTTTCCAAGAAAGAGCTAGTGGATTTGAACTGCTGAATTGTGGTTAGCTGTTCAGTGTTTATCCTACAGCACCACAACAGGACTCCTGGAAACCCTATTACAGGATCTCCGTGAGTCAGAGACAACTCGACATTACTTTACAACAGCAATGATTTTATAGCAATACTTTTTGACATACCTCCATATATCTAGGACTGGGATTGCTGTCTCTTTAGTTATATTTAATCTCAGCACCCACTAAATTTCACTAGAGTGCAATATGTGCTCATAGGGCATTACCTTGGCATGCCATCTGGGAAACTGAATTAAACCAATATAAGCCATTTTTTTTACTAGTGTAATTGAAAAGCATTTAAATATGTTAATATGAACCTCCATGTTTAGCTAAGTCATAGTACTTTTTACCTCAGAACAACAGTTTTTTTTCATACAGAGTGTACTTTGGGAAATGCTTCATTATATCAAATGCAGTCTTTTAGGTTTTTAGGGAAATAATCCCTTTCCCAGCTCTCTCTCAAGAGAGTTATTTGTTTTTCTAGCACCTCTTTGCACTGCAGGACACATGTATTTATTTCTGCCTCCAGCTGAGAGCAGCAACATGGCATTCCCTGGTGATTTCCAGGATTCAATGATTCCTGATTCTCTTGACCTGTATCACAGCTGGTGGTGTTGCCGCTGACCTGGATTTACTCATTTTAGCTCAAATGCCATTGTTGTTAAATGCCCTCATCTAGTCAATTCCAACTCATAGCGACCCTGAATAGGGTGTCCAAGGAGCGTCTGGTGGATTTGAACTCCCGCCCTTGTGGTTCACATTCTAGTACTGATCCTACAGTAACACACCATGAGTCAAATGACATAATAGCTCAGAAGGACCATGCATTCAAAACTTCAGCCCTTTAAACAAGACATAGCGGTAGAAGGGGGCTCAGTTCTGGAGTCAGCAAGGTCTTGGTTCTAATCCTGGCTTTGCCACTTCAACAGGCTCCAGCTTGGCTACTCGCTAGCATAAGCAAGTTACCCAAACTGTATAGTTCCACTTTCCTACGTGCACATTGCTGGTCACAATAGTGGATTTGTAAGGTTGCTGAGGGGACTAAGTAAAATAACTCATTCCCTGGCATATAGCAGCGGTCATTTAATGTTTGCTGCTTATGTTAGGAGTTCTTGAGTACCACGAATGGTTAAGAGTTTGTCTACTAGCTGAAAGGTTGACAAATCCACTCAGATGCTCCTCAGGGACAAGTCTGGGGATCTCAGCACTAATCTGCATATGTGAGATAATTGTAGGTTAACACTCACTTAGTGATGACTAATAACAAACTAACAAACTATTTATGTTTCCTTCTTACTTATTTGTTGAGTCCTGGTGTGGCGCTGTGGGTTAATGCTCCAGACGGCAAAGACGTTTCAACTGCAAGCTCACCAGCTGCTTCTCGAAAACCCAATACAGGGTCTATGGGTCGAAACCTACTCAATGGCATTTACAAACAACAAAACACGTATTTGTGCAAATGGTTAACTCACTAGCTGCTGATTGAATGATTGGAGGATTGGGTCCATGCAGTGGTGGGACCTCAAAAAAAGGCCTTTGATCTATTTCCAAAGAATCAGTCTTTAAACATCCTATAGAACACAGCTCTACTCTGACATACATGGATTCACATTGAATCAGGAATGATTTGACGACGGTTGTGGTTATATTTATGTTACTATTTTTCAATTGGTCTTTTATTATTTTATACATTGTTGATACTGTTAAGTGCCATTGAGTCGTTTTCAACTCATAATGACCCTATATAGTACAACCTTGAGGCTGTAACCATGGTGAATGCAGAAAGCCTTATCTCTCTCCCACAGAGCATCAAGTGAGCTCGAACAGCCAACCTTGTGGTTTGCAGTCCGGTGCTTATCCTACTGAGCCACTGTACTCCCCATTTTATAAATTATCATAAATTTAAATTTCAAGAATTCCACTTGTACCCAATGTTACAAGTTTATATGCTGCAACCAATGAGATTTGAGACAATGTATTTGTTGTATGTGTGCGTGTATATATTTAGAGTATAGTCTTAAGTAAGCCAGAGGATCTCAAAATTTGCAGTCTTACTATTCTTTTAGATTTTTAAAACTTAATGAAAACAAACCTCAAAGAAGTTGTTTATGTGGGTCAAATCTATCAAAATTTATAGTATTAAAATGAAAAAATACTACAAAGCTGAAATATTAAGAAAATCATTATGTGCCAACAAATGAAAATTAATTTATTTTCCCAAGCCAGAACATTGGTGTTAAAGATGGCATTGTTTTCTATTTTTTAAAATCACTGTGATATTTACCTTATTAGAAAAAAAGCTAGATTTTCATATTGACATTTGCAATCAATTCCTTATCTTCTGTTTTGTGTTTGTGTGTGTGTTTGATAGAACTCAATCTTGAAGAAAATTGACCTCACACAGATATGTAGGTGGAAAAAAAGGAAAATTTTAATAGTCAACTCAGAAAAAGTGTGGATATTTTTTTATTTTACACAAAGCCTTAATATGAAATAATTTCTTGAAGATTAGTAGCATTAGAAAAATCTAAAATTATATGAACTTTTTTTACTGTGTAGCATTAGAATGCATTGATTTATCCTCACTTTGATTTTCTTTTCTTAATCCACACATCATTTTTATAACACAATACACTGGTATGTTGGAATATATTGTCTCAGTAAGTTTAACAGATGTTCCAAATATTTACTCATTATTATACAATATTTAAAATATCATTTTATTAATATCACCATAATCACATCATAAACATATTAGAATGATACCCTTATGATGGTGAACACAGGTTTTTCAGAATTCTAGTTTTCATTTGATTGATTGAATTTCACGATTGACACCAAATGTGTCAGCTGTTCTCCTCAAAATGATAGATTCACTTAATTCATTTTTGAGAAAATAGCTACCAGATAGCTTAGTTTGTAAAACTGTCCTTCAATCATCTTTTCTAAAAAATAGAAACGGAGATATTTCAGGTTGTACCTCAAACAACTGCACACTTGCTTCTGAGACAATCATAGTTTCTGTGTGCAGCTAAAGTGTTTTATATGTATTCTCAATTTTGTCACATGTGTGATGCTGTAGAGTAAGCACCAGATTGCTAACTTCAAGGCCAGTGGTTTGAACCTACCAGCTGCTATGCAGAAACCCTATACAGGATTGCTCTAAGTTGAAACTGGCTTGTCAGCAGTATTTAAAATATTTAAAATAACCTGTGTCCATCCCCCAATTGAGATTTAATAAAATAAATTATTTTGACTCCTTCATCTAAAGCATTCTTAAGTGAAAATGGCTTTTTCTCCCACTGAAAGGTTATGGTAGGGAGTTGACAGTGAATGTTAGTGTAATTGGGGGCCACTATAATATTGGAGTCCTGGTGTGGCGCTGTGGGTTAATGTGCCAGACTGCAAAGCCATTTGAACTGCAAAGTCGGCGGTTCAAGCTCACCAGCTGCTCCATGGAAGTCCTATACAGGGTCGCTATGGGTCAGAACCAACTCCACGACACTTAACAATAGCATTTTTTGTCAGTCATTGTGCCAGTGTGAAGACAGTGAAAAAAGCAATTGCATATTTGCATTATTACAACAATAGTTGTGATCTTACGGACTTCCTAAACATGTGTTAGGGACTTTGTAGCAGTCTTCAGATTGTACTTTGAGAACACTTGATGTAAGCTGTTGTATAAATATATCCAAGAATTTGGAGTATCAAAGAAAATAAAAACGTATTCTCCCATGTCACATTCTAGGACAGTTCCTCTCGCTAAGTCATTATTTGTTAACAGTTAGAGACATTTTTATTGTTGTTGTAGTTGTTGTCTCATATGTGGGTGAGCTGTTACTAACATCCAAGGATTCTGCTTAACATCCCAGAGAGCACAGGGCAATCCCTCACAACAAAGGAATATTTGGCTCAATTGTCAATAGTGTCTAGATAGAGAAATGTTGGTCTACTGATAGGGAGGCTATGAGAATGATGGTTTCTACCACCCAAGGTTGTTCAAAAGTCTAGGCTCCTTCTACATACTTGTTCCATTGTTCCTTAACAAGTTGTCCTCATCCACAAATAATGCTGGCTCCTAGAACCCCATCTGCTTTCTACATAGGGCAAAGAGTAAAAGTAGAAGGCAAATAGACAACTCTAAAGAAAATGATGAAGTTTCACACATCCATTCAGTTACTCCTTATCCATTCACAAGAACTTGATGAAAGGCTGTGATGAGGGGGAGATTTCTATTAAAAACAAAACTAAACCAAAGCATGGGGAGACTGCTTACATTGGAAACATTATTCATATATACCACAGCAGGGAAATACTTTAAATTACACTTCAATGGCTGCTCAAAATAGACAGGTATTTAATCATAGGAAAATTTAATGTATGTGTAATATATATATATATATCTGGTAGCGTAGTGGTTACGAATTGGGCTGTGAACCTCAAGGTCGGAAGTTCGAAACTACCAGCTTTTCCACGGGAAAAAGATGAGGCTTTCTGCTCCCGTAAAGATTTACAGCCTCGGAAACCCTGTACAGGGTCACTATGAGTCAGAACCGACTCCATGGCACACAGCCATCACTTTCAGGTGAAATTAATTTCTTGGTGACCAAGGAAACAGACTCACACTAATAAGAATGGAGAGAAGGCGCCCACTCCTTCTCTAAACTGAATAAATTGATACTTAACTGGTTCATGGAACCTATCTTAAGACTCCAAAGCCCCTGCATTTCTAATTAGAAACTGATATGGAAGTCACTGACTTACTGTCAAAACCAGCAAGGTCTGGATAAGGTCTTTTGAAAGATTCACCCCAGTGGACTGATAAACATTTATAGCTAATTTGAAATGAGATGCTTAATTGCATAATTTATCCAATTAGACTGCTAATTAATTGACAGGACATCTTTGAGAGCTTTACACAGAAAAGGTAGCAGCTTCTTGAACATATTATCAGTGACCCTTTGGGAGAGATTTGTAAACAACTATTTAAGAGAAGAGAAGCAGAGTTTGTGTAAAGGGGGTAACAAGAGTCCAATTTAGGGTGATGCACGCTCAAGGAAAACCATGGCCCAAGCCTTATTGAATGTCGTCATCAGGCGATTTCCAGAGTGAGAAATGAACAAATGTAACTTCTAACTGTGCATTTACCATATACTAACACTGAATTGGGAGTCCTGATGTGGCGCTGTGGGTTAATGTGCCACACTGCAAAGCCATTTGAACTGCAAGGTCGGCAGTTCAAGCTCACCAACTGCTCCTCGGAAACCCTATACAGGGATGCTATGGGTCGGAATTGACTTGTCGGCACTTCACAACAACATCACAACACTGTACTAGGGAGTTAGAAAGATGTATAGACCCCAGAGCATCTCACAGTTGTCATTTTTAGGAACAGTGTTGTTTAGGAGAAAGCAAGTTAGATTTTCCATTTTCCCAGCCTTTAATTCATTCCAGTCTCTCTTGTCTTTTTCTGAGTCTTCTCCAATTGTATTCTTGGGACAGATCAACAGCAGCAGCTACAATAATTATCCAAAGGGTAATGATGTTTATGTTAATACTGGAAATAATTCCAAATTGAAATGAGGTTTTCAAAATAAGACACATTATTTTACTACTTGCAAATGCAAATCTATTGGAGTGAAATGATGCAATGTAGAAATAAATATTTGACTATGCTCATATGCATGATAGAATTTTTCTCTTACTCACCTACACTGACAAAAATGTTACCAGAGTCTGTAATTTTCCATCATTTAGTTCTGAAGCAGAAATATGTGATTTTCTAGCTACTGAATGTCAGGTTGGCTGAAAGATCTTTCAGAATCATTTCAGAAAATGCTCAAAGACTTCATTGTCACATCTATGCATCTTACAATTAGTTTTATTGTATTAAAGACTGAAATAAGGCCATGGTAGATTTGTCATCCAATCCAAAAGGTTTCATGTGGATTATCACCAAATATTACACCCCAATCACTACATGTGTCTTCATCTTTGAAGTATGTTTTAAAAAAGAGAATTTCCTCACATATGTCCGCCATTTTGTATATTTTTCATTCCTTGTCATACACATTTTCATCAATTCATGTCTAAACCTGTTTGGGCATGAAATTGTTAGGAACCGCTTTAGTGAATAATTGCCTCAAGAATGCATTGCTTTAAAAGTAAGGTACTCTTTAGCAGAAGCATGCAGATCTCCAAGTAGGTTATAACTCACAGAGAATTGTTGAAGAACCAAATGCATCTGATTTCTCTTTCCCAACGGTCTTCTTACTGAAAGAGGAACCAGGAGGACTAAGAAGGAAACAGTTTTTTGTCTCCTTTGGGTTTGATCAGTTCCTAAAATCCCTGCAAGTGTATTAACGTCACTCCTTCCCATCGGAGCTCAGCAGGCATGGACATTCCTGTAATACAGCCACAGTCCTGGCACTGATAGGAGGAGAGGATGCAGAGACATCCTGAGGTCCACTTCCCTGTACTCAACAAATCCATATATCATATGTGTGCATGCCCACTATATATTGCAACTCGAATTCAGTAGCTGAATTCACTATTCTGACAATGTAATTCCGTGCCATTATTGTAGAGGTGAAAAGGTTAAGATTCAGGGATGCGATCAGTGACTATGAGTTATGGTCTCACCTTCTTCAATGTTGCTATTAAATGGGTTAATCAATCCGAAGTCACAAGGTTGATCCATATTTGGTCTTTATGGACCTGTGGACCTTCTGGACACTTAAATCCCTTTTTTTCTTTTTTAAGTTTTTATTGTGAATTCTCTGATAGTTTACATGGGAGAACATTAGCTTTATATTCATCCGATCTTATTTTGTTTCATTGCAATGATTACAGTTCCCTTCATGCATCATTAAACAGCCAAAGGGTATACCTGCAAACCTACCCTCTGGCCATCAACACACAGACCCTCTCCCTCCTAGAGTCCAGAGTCCCCAGCTGCTCCATGTCTCCATGTCATTGTCTCTGCCTTCATCTCTGGCATTGCTGCTTTTCTGGATAGAGTCCCACACTCTGCTCTTCTCCCTTGATGGTCACAGAGTCCTCCGCTCCTGGACTGCAAGATCAGCCACTCCCCTCCTTTTGTTACAAAATGTCTACCTTTACATTTGCAACACTCACAATCAGTCCTGATAGCAATTATTCACTATTGAACCACAAGAGTTGTATCCCCATCTTCTTTCACCGGCCCCATCCAGACAGATTGGAAACCACTCAGTGAAGATTCCACCTTCCCCCGGACCCTCTGAAACTAGGTTCCCTCTTGAAAGATTGTAAGCCAGTGACTTTGTGTCTTTGTAGCCCCCTTATTTTGGGTAGCCAATGTCTAAGTTGCCCATCCCTGTCAGCCCTTTGTCCTGAGGAGGTGGGAATGATCGTCTCTGTAAAGATTTATTCCCTCTTTTCAGACACTACATCCACAAGCATAGGTCAAGTTCATTGGGTTGAAGTGATTATTTTTCTTCTTCTAGTTGAGTTCTGGTCATCCAGCCATTGAAGTCAGGTCAAATGGGTAGTATCTGCAAGTATGGGTGTTCTTGTGTGTCTCCTCTCAGTTCATGTCAGTTGGATGTTTAACTCTCCACTCTAGTCCTCTGTGGCCATGTCCCTGTCCCTAGGCCCAGGAGTCCCCAGGTCTCACTATAACTGCTGGCCAACCATGTCTAAACATAGGTTGACAGGAGTCTATTAAATGTGGTAGGACTTAGCTCACAACTTCATTGCTGTTTTTCACCCACTTCTCCTTGTCGGTGATCAACATACTCAGCAGCAAGACCACATGCCTGCTTGTATATTCCCATTAACTCTTAGTCTTGGTAGGGGCTTTGCCTGAGGGAACCTGACCACTTGCCTTGATGGCTCCAGGGTGAAAGACTTGCTTTATCTTGTAGTAGTCAATCAGACTGAGGTTATTGTTGTTGATTTTTCCTGCTTGTCTTTCTTTTTTTAAAAGTATCTTCTGTTCTTCTAGCCACTCCAGGTTGGTCTGCTTGTCCTTTCAGTGGAAATTTTTCAAAAGGTTTTTGATGAGGATCAGGATTCCACCTATGGTCTTGTGCAATGCAAAGGCTCTGCAGGAAGCCTCCTTCACTGGGCAAGTTCTAACTCCGTTTTAGGTATTCCAATCCGTTATACGCTGAAGAAGGACTTATAAGCTCTCTATGGTGATGTTTCTGGCTATTCCTTTCTCGCCCCCTCAAGAGTTTATTTTACAATACTTGTATTGCTTTAGCATCTCTACATTGGAGAACAAGATTCAGTGTCTCTTCTGACATCCATTTTGACCTTTTCCTTCTTTCTTGTCTTCTCAAAGACTTTTTACTTTCTTCATGTATGCTATTCTTGATGTAATCCCACAACTCTTCTGGTCTTTGGTCTTTAGTGTTTAATGTATCAAAACTGTTGTTCGGATAATCTCTAAATTCAGGTGGGATATATTCTAGGTCATATTTTGGCTCT